>NC_080059.1:18325323-18415323 GCF_026212465.1 Amaranthus tricolor | reverse complement strand
TAATTAAATGGGTCAGGTTCAGGTTAAGGGTTTATTGACCCATTTATATATGATCCGAACCTGAAAATGACCCAACCCGACCTGTTTGACACCTCTATCTGCTATATCTGATAAAACAATCGGTAATTATTTTTTGTAAGTAAATGAGCATACATCAATTAAAAACCTGACTATTAACTTATTTCGACATTGACCCGATTAATAGTTATCCGTAACCGATAACTACTCGAAAAATAAAGCTCGAACCCGATCAGTACCCGAAAAAACCGAACCAATTAGTAATCGATGACAACCCGAGACCGATTGACACTCGACACGAATTTCAACCAACACCGAACTGATGCTAACCCGATAGCTTGAATAACCGATATCTAACCGAACCGTGACTAACCGACTGGACCCGAGAGTGACCCGTTGTAACACATAGCCGAAAAATAACCGATCTGAAATGCAACTGAACCGAATAACACCCGTCCGAAACCGACCCGATCAACCGAATGAACACCTCTAGGGCTTACTAATTTCTGTATATTCATCTTTGGACCAACTAATTTTTTGTATTTGCATCTTTTTACAAAAATACAAAAAAAATGACTTATAAAAGACTCAAATTTGACAAGTTAAGAGACTTTCTTTTATATCTGTTAAGAACCTTAGAACCATCAGATTCAGCGTAAACAAAATTACCCACAATACACCCAAGAATCAAAGGTTTGATCTCAAGAACACGATTCACACAAACACCCCAACACATAATTTTAATATGTGCAACCAAGAACCCCAATAATGAGCAAATAAGAACGCAAACAAAACAACACCAAGATTTAAGTGGTTCACCCCTTATTGGGCTACGTGCACTGTCCTAGCCTAAATGTCTTATTGCTTCTTTCAAAGGTTCTCCAATGGAGATGTACACTTGATGATGATTACAACTGAGGAAGAAGAAAATAGAGAGTAGAGAGAAAAATTATGTAGAGAGAGAATGAGGGTACGAAAAACAATCAAAGTAAACTATGTGTTTAGCTCTATTTATAGTTTATAGGGCCCAAACACTTACATGCATGCCTAAGAGAAATCAAGAAACCGAAAACAAAATCAAGGAAATCATCCAGCATTAAACGTCGAGTCGGCTTTCCCTTGGCCAGGGGAAAAGCGGACTTGGCTTTTTCTTCTGCCTCCAAACATCATTTGTTCCTTTTAAGCCTTATAGCCCCTTCTTTAAACACAACATATTATACCATGATTAAGTTCATTAAGTCACATTAAACAACACACAGTGGGCTCTGGGTCTAGTTCTGAAAATTTTGGAGCTTTATGGTCCCGATGGGGGTCTAAATCCGCTAAAAGTTCATAGGTCTGAATCCGAGTTTGGCTGGACTTGTCGTCCCATTACCATCCCTACCCCTAACCACCCACTATGAATGCCACTCTTACCTCCTTTCCTTGCGCCACTAGCGCCCCTGCCCTTTCTGTTCACAAATAATCTTTTAGAATTGTCTATCAATCGCATCCTTAAGTTGGAATTCAATCTGAAGAATTCAACTTCTAAATCAAGGAGGAGAGTGAAATAAAATTCGCAATGGAAAAGTTCATTCAATAGTGAAGAGAGTGAAATTTGGGAGTTAGTGGTGTTAGAGTTCGAGCTTTTGAGTGAGAAAGAGAAGCGGTAGGGTGGTGCAGGAGAAAGGGAGCAGAAGGCAGTGGCACAGGGAAAAGGTAGAATAGGGGGCACAGTGGTGGTCAGTGATGGTAGTGGTCAGGGGCAGAACTTAGTTAAGGGCGGGTAGGGGCTTCGCCCCTTCCAGATTTTCGGCAAATTTTGTTTAATATATATTGTTGTTTATATTTTTTTTATAATTTTAGTCTAACAAATCAAAATAACACAATTAAAGGAAGAAAATAACTGAAAAAAAATTTTAAAAAAAATCTTATAAGTAATAATAGTTTATCAAATTAGGAATGAAACAACTGAAAAAAAAAAAGAAAAAAGAAGAAAGCGATTCGAAGAAATTGACAAAATTAAAAAATAAGCTTACTATCTACAATTGAAGGATAAAAGTTTGTTTTATATAATAATCTTAATTTGATAATTAGTTTGAATAGCTGAATACTTGAATCAATAAGAACTCATACAATAAATTAATCTATTATGAAGATAGTAAAGACAAGACTTCATAACAAAATGGACAATGATTTTCTTGTTGATAGTATAGTACATTTAGTGACAAATAGCAAAGACATACAGTGTCGTCAATGAGATTATAGACAATTTTAAAATGCTAAAAGCGCGTTGACCTTTAGTTTAATTCAAAATTTACGTTATAATTTTTTGTTGTATTGATTGGTTATATTTTAGTTGAATTCAATTTTTTGTTAACCCCACCCTCTAACATTTTGTTCAAGTTTTGTCACTGGTGGGTGGAGGTAGCTATTCATAGTAGGAGAGGGAAAAGGGAGTTCATTTCTTTAAAAAAATAGGAGTAATAATATTAAATTGATTGTAAAAGTATGAAAATTTTCATTTTCAATTTTAAAGGTTTCACTTTTTCTTCATCTTATTTTTAAAGTTATTTATGTTTCTCGTGGCCTATGTGACATAGAATTACCGTTATTATTATAATCTTTAAAATAAAATAAATTTAAATTTTAATGAATAGTTCATCTTCATCTTCATCTAGTATAAAATTATATTAATTAAATTAAATTAAATTACTAAGTTGAATAAGAATACTTATGAATTTACATTAATTAGTGTCATGGCTTTCAAATTTGCTAAATTTTATATGAACATTCAAAGATTATTCTTGATGATAAGAATGAGGATCATAGGTTTTATTGAATCTTCTTTTTTCTTTCTAACTATACTTGAAATCGTAGGCATTTTATAATCATATTATGAGTTTGGAGATTGGATATTGTTTTGGGGTAACTGAATGTTCATTGAATATGAAGTTTTTTGGTAATTGAGAATCCAATGAATCATCCCAAACTAAAACTTCTATATCTGAAAGCGTAATCATATTTGTAAGCTTTTAGAGGAAGAAAGAAAGGCGAAGCATGAAAAAGAGGGTTTTAAGTGTGAACGGTAAAAGGAGAAAGATTAGCTATCAAATGATAACAAATAAAACGAACTTTTAAAAGAGAAAACGATGTCAAATTGAAACCTTTAAAAGATAAAGTAAATGTCAAACATTTAAACGTGAAAGATAGTAAAGTCGTAACTCTTACCTTAAGAATCAATTTTTCCTAGTACATAATATGCAACACATTTAGGCAACATGAAAAAAACATTATATTCTAAGAATTGGGAACTCACTCCCTTTCTTAGTTGCAACATGATTATTGTTACCTGAGTGTAATATATTTCTTCTATTCCATTATATGATCATGACATTTCTTCTCTAAACATGCTATATCAGTAGCAAATATTTGAGATCACAGGTAATATTTCGACTATCAATGGCTTAGATACTTCATTGAAAAAGAGGGAGGAGAAAATAACAAAAGACAAGTTTAAGAGTTTGCGTATAGTATTGAGATTTGGCTGATTTGTGGTCTCTTTTAAAATTGAGTTAATTAGATATTTTTATGCTTGATTATTTGATTTGTTAAATGTGATGATATTTATTTTGAAATAAAGAGGATTTGTTAAAAAAATAATTAATAATTTCATAATTGTTGAGCATGAAATGCGTATATAAAATTCTTAAATAAATAAACAAATTATATATTTTCGAAACCTTAACCATTCTATTTTTATAGAATGACTTTTGTGAGATATTGTTTTTCAGTAAGATGATTTTAAATAAAAAATCTATATTCTAATAATATGTATTAAATGAGCTATTGACTTCATTTATAAAACTCACAATTTAAAATAACTATTTAGTGCAACATTGTATAATTTTTTTAATGATTTCTAATTCTTTTGCCAAATGAATTAATATTGATACGTCAAGGACCAAGTCCCACAAAGAGCTAAAAAAAACAATTGCTAAATGGATATTTATGGATAGACGTGGGCTTTCAATTGGATAATAACTATGCAACGTAGACCCCACGGAATCAAGAATCATTCATCGCCATTCCCATAAAGCATAAAAATGTTATGTCATTATTCTTTTGATATAGTCGTCGTCATCATCCAATCGACTATATTTCGCTCATAAAAAAAACTATGAACCTGATCTGGAAAAGAAAAGACGGCGATAAATCATACCCATCACAACCACCTCAGCATACGCATTTCTGCAACTTTCATCTTATGTTTAAAAATCTTCTTAACAGGCCAACATTCAGTCCCATATAGCAGAGCAAGTCTGATTGCCGTCCGGTAGAATTTTCCTTTTAACCTGCTTGAAAATTTTCTATCACATAGTACTTCGGTGGCTGCACGCCACTTGATAATTTCTTTTCATATAGTATACTTCTTAAATTATTGAAGTATAAAAATAATAGATAAAAGGTAAAGGACACTCTCAGTATCCCGCATAAGGCAGGGTTCGGGTGGGGGTTTTCTTTTTCCTAAAAGATGCGTACAAATCATACCCGTTCTCCTAACAAGGGAGTAAAGAGAAATGGGCGCAGTCAATAAACCCTCCAATTAATACCTGCGCCCAATAAAGATCAAACCCCAAACCTTTTACTCCACTTGCAGATGCGCTGTCCATTGAGCCACAAGCACTTTTAGTACAAATAAATAAAGAGGGTGGGATTCCAATCAAATATCAAATCAAAAGATATTTAAAAAGAATGGATGGGATTCAAAGCAAGACATTTGTATATTTAAAAATAAAGAAATGATACAAATTGAATGGACAATTTAAAATAGAAAATAAAGCAAGTTGAGTAAAATGAAGAGAGTGGGGTTTTTTTTGGTAAATAGTTTCGGTGCCCTGTGACTTTTGGTAAATTTTATTTTTTGGTAGGTTTCATATGTTTGCTACATTTTTATTTATTTTTGGTTATATTCCACATTTTTTTCTAATCATAAAGTATTACTTCTTTTTTTCTTAACGTTGTTCCCATGAAAAATGTTCATAAAGATTAAAAAAAATAGAATCTTTTTAAATAGTGAATATATTATTCTATTTAATAATAAATTTGATGGAGGAAAAATGAAGACCATAAGCATTAAAAAATATTTGCTCTGTTTGTTTTACTTGTACATTAGCAGCTTTTTACGGAGTCCAATATGTTTGTCGGGTTGCTTATATCTAGAATAATACTAAACTAAAAATTATAAAGAATTAATATTATGAAAGTATCTGACGAGACGAATAAAACAAGATTTCATATGACTATGTTTTTTTCTTGTTTAATAGCATCAATAAGTAAAATACTATCGAATGATGCTTAGTGCAAAAATGGTTTGGGTGCAACAAAAACGGAGAAAGAAAATAACAGCAAATCTTCTGTGAGATGGCTGCATACGTGCGACCATTCACAGGTCCAACTCATAATTTTGAAGTTGCCATTTTAATGCTCGAATTGGACATTTTGGACCTTGAAAGGCATTTTTAGTCTTGAATTTGACAAACTTTAAACCGTTGGAATAGATATTCTAAGTCTTGAAATGATTATTTTACAGTTGGAGTAGGTAAGTAAAATCTAAAATTAAGGGTTGGCGTATGTGTTTTAAGAGTTGGAATTGACATTTTAAGTGGTGGAATGAGTCTTTTAACAGTTAAAATCGATAGCTAAAAAATTAAATTAAGCCTCTAAAGAAAAAAGATTGAAGACTAAAGTAGGGATTTTAAGTGTTAGATTTCGCTTTTCTAGTCTTGAAATGGGTATTTTAATGCTTGAATTCGACAAGTTAAAAATTGTTTTGATCGCACACTTAAGGGGGCCGCATACAATTTTTGTGTTAAATAAAGTTAGTGCACAAAATATGAGGATCACAACTACTAAAAAAACATTTTAATAAAGTTGGAAAACATGTGAGAATCATAAGCAATATAAATATGTTAAATTGAGGATGCACAAGATTCATTATTTCTAAAATTTGTCATATGAATATAAAGATTTTTTATGGAGACAACAAATGGAACAATCTAAATAACAAATGAGAATAACTTTAAGTAAGGGGGCAGTATATGAGATGGTCTCCCTCTAACATACTCGAAATTCCTAATTTTAATCATTTTCGATTAATTTGTAATTCATTCAATTTAATTTTTAATCCTTGATTATTTTAAGCTCCAACTTTATTTAAAATCTCATATTCCAACTAATCATATTTTTATTTCTTGATTTAATTTCTTATTTAATATCCAACTTGATTTTGATGTTCTTTACGTATTTAATTCTTTTAAATTCCTAATAATACTTGGCCAATTCTTTCTTGAACTAGTTCGAATATGAAACTTTTAATTTTTTTATTATTTCTAAATTATTTTTATGATCCCAAACTTTTTGATTATTACTATACATTATAAAAATTTAAAAATCGTTTAATTAGATTACGATTTACTAAAACTTTACGTTTAAAATTCTTATTTCTTAATTAATTACGTTAATGATTATTTTAATGACTTTAACACTTTTATTTAAACTATTTAAACTTGTATATTTTTATTTATAACATTAATTAAGTTTTCAAGCTAGTTTAATACCTAAACTAATTTTTTAATCACCTAAAATCTATTTGGTCAAATCCTACCATAGTATTTTAAGCTAGTTTACTTAGATAAGTAAAGTGGGTTTGAGAAAACAAATATCCTCCTTACCATCATGTTGGATGGGTATAGACCTAGATTTAGAGTATGATTTTTAATTTTTTTATTCAAATTCTATAAGATTTTGCCTCCTCAAAATATCTCTTTATATTCTAATTACGATCCAATGGTTTTACCTTGCAAAAAAAATTGAACAAAAACTCATCACAACCACATTCCAAACCGTGCACTTCAAGTGTACATCACCCATTTTTTTCTTCTTCCTTTTCTCTTAAATTCAATTCACATTATCTCTTACAATATTTCTAATATTCTTTTTGTTGAACAAAATCAAGATGATGGAGCATATTTATCACTTTTCTTGCTTAAATCATCACTATTTTAGAGCTTGGGTGATTATTTTTGGTAATTAGAATATCATGATTTTGGGTTGGGTATTATATGGGAGATCACTTGGAGCTTTGAGTATTTACTACTTGGAGGATCTTTCTTATATTTCTTAATTACAACTTCATACTAATTCTTACCCTACTCTTTATGTGGAATTTTACATTATATTTACTTTGTAATTTGCAAAGTATTAAATATTTTTGAGTATGTTTAAGTAAGAATTTAGTTTAATGAAATTATAATTAAGATTATATCAAGTATGTTTATGCTAAAATTATTTTTATTATATTAATTCGTAATTTTGAACATGTTTAGGAACTTGTGTGAAAAATTGTATTCTAGTGATATTAAGAATTATTTATGTTATAAACTAGTGTTAGTATGCTTGGGGGTTATGTGTTACATTAAGAATGTTATTATATTTAAGATTTTTTTTTGTGTTAGAATTTTCGTGAATATGCTTACGTTTGCCTTTAAACTATTTTATAAAGTTGTGTGCTATTTTACGAACATACTTTTACTAAGTATGCTTATGTCAAATTATTGTCATTATACATTATTTTGATATTAGAGCTTATCCTTAAAATTATATTAAATTTCTTTGTTATTGTTTAAAGTTTTTTTTTTAGTGATTATGTTTATTTAAATTTAGAATTTAAATGATAAATGAAATTAGTTTTTTTTATGTGGAAAAGGTTTAAAAATAATCATAGGCCATTTTGCAACTATCATTAAAAAAAAAAAGTTTATTTACTATTTTAAATTACTATAAGTATTTTTTATAATAATAAAATAACAAGTTAAAAAGATGTGTTTTGAGAAATTTTTATTAGTTATAAGATAAAAGTGTTTTCTTGTGTATATGAGATTTTTTTTATAAAAGTAACTTTTGTGATATTAAGTAATTAGTTTGTACAAAATATTCTTTAGTTGACTATTTGACCAAAATTTATGTAAAATTATGTAAAAGTAGATTTTTTTTTATTAATTTGCCCTTTTTAAAATTATGTGTGAAATTTTGATTTTATGAAAATATGAAAAGAATAAAGTTTTTACTTGTTTTATAACAAGAATTATGGATTTGTGTGAATATATAAGTTTTACTTGTTTTATAACTAGAAGTATTTATTTTTGTGAACTTATAAAGTGTTAGTTGTTTTATAACTAGAAATATTGATATTGTAAAATAATAAGTTGTATTTGTTTTATAAATAGAATATTGATTTTTATGAACTAAATATGTTTTACTTGTTTTTCAACTTGGAATATTGATTTTTGGTTTGTTGAATTTTGAAAATTAATCTATAGAATATAGTATTACTCTATTCATAATTAGAATATTTGTTTTTGTGAAAAGAATAAAAAAAATTTTGTTAGATATATTGATTATTGAAACTTATTTCAAGAGAAATAAAATTTAGTAGCTACTTGTGAAAAATATTAATTTGAACACTAGTGGAAAAACCCACATTTGCTGCGGTTTTTTGCCCATTATTTGCTGCGGTTTTGGCCCCAAGCAATAGTGATAGCAGCAAATGGCCAGTTTTAATTGCTGTGGTTATCAACCGCAGCAAAAAAAGGCATTATTTGCTGCGATCAACACAAAATCGCAGCAAATAAGGAGTAGTATTTGCTGCGGTTAAGAGCAAAACCGCAGCAAATAAGGAATATTATTGCTGGGGCAGAAGGCACTCCGCGGGCCGCGGTGTTCTACACGTGGCGCGGAGCCTGATTTCTTTTTTTTTTCTTTTTTCGTTTTATATTAATAATAATCCAATAATAATTTACAATGTAATAACAATGATTAATCCAATAATAATCCAATGATAGTCACAAATAATCACCAATAATCTCTTTGTAATAATAAACTCTCGATCGTATATATAATATAATATTATGTAAGTGTATATATATATAATCTACATTAGAGTCCTAAAAAATCTATACTAATTAAAATTTATCAAGGACAAAAATTAGCAAGATACGCGGCAATCTTGTCTTTTAATTCGCGCATCTCTCCACTTCTCAAAGGGCGTGTTTCCCTCGGAATGTCGTATAAAACCTATAATATAATATAAAATTAAAAGATTAATAAACATTAGATTTTACCAATAATAATAATTTAAGAATGTAACAAATACTTACGGCATCTATATTTTCGACTCCAAAATCCTTCACGGATTTTATAATATCGTTCATGTACTTTAGCGTATAGTAGCCGCCATCAACGGAAGTAGAAGGTTCTTGAAAGCACTAAGAGAAAATAGATGTTGGTGCCAAAAACGCTTAAAAGCGAATAAAATCGCAACTTAATACGTAATTTCTAGCATATGACTATGATTTTCAATTCTAACCACTTCAACACAATAATATTTATCAATTAGTGTTGTGTGCCATGTTTCGTGCAAAACAAACCAAGTTACTTTATGCGCAAAAGTGCCAAAAACGGTTAAAAACGCATAAAATCGCAACTTAACGCCTAATTTCTACCATATGACAATGATTTTCAATTATAACCACTTCAACACAATAATATATAACAAATAATGTTGTATGCCAAGTTTCGTGCAAATCAAACCAAGTTTTAGCTACTTTACGCGCAAAAGTGCCAAAAACGCTTAAAAACGCATAAAATCGCAACTTAACACCGAATTTCTACCATATGACAATGATTTTCAATTCTAACCACTTCAACACAATAATATATACCAATTAGTGTTGTATGCCAAGTTTCGTGCAAATCAAACCAAGTTTAAGCTACTTTACGCGCAAAACTTCCAAAAACGCTTAAAAACGAATAAAATCGCAACTTAACACCTAATTTCTACCATATCACAATGATTTTCAATTCTAAATACTTCAACACAATAATATATACCAAATAATGTTGTATGCCAAGTTTCGTGCAAATCAAACCAAGCTACTTTACGCGCAAAAGTGCCAAAAACGCTTAAAAACGCATAAAATCGCAACTTAACACCTAATTTCTACCATATGACAATGATTTTCAATTCTAACCACTTCACCAGAATAATATATACCAATTAGTGTTGTATGCCAAGTTTCGTGCATATCAAACCAAGTTTGAGCTACTTCATGCGCAAAAGGGCCAAAAACAGTTAAAAACGCATAAAATCGCAACTTAACGCCTAATTTCTACCATATGACAATGATTTTCAATTCTAACCACTTCAACACAATAATATATAACAAATAATGTTGTATGCCAAGTTTCGTGCAAATCAAACCAAGTTTGAGATACTTTACGCGCAAAAGTGCCACAAACGCTTAAAAACGCATAAAATCGCAACTTAACACCTAACTTCAACCATATGACAATAATTTTCAATTCTAATCAATTCAACACAACAATATCTACCAATTAGTTTTGTATGCCAAGTTTGAGTTACTTTACACGCAAAAGTGCCAAAAACGCTTAAAAACGAATAAAATCACAACTTAACACCTAATTTCTACCATATGACAATGATTTTCAATTCTAACCACTTCAACACAATAATATATACCAAATAATGTTGTATGCCAAGTTTTGTGCAAATCAAACCAAGTTTATTTTACGCGCAAAAGTGCCAAAAACGCTTAAAAACGCATTAAATCGCAACTTAACACCTAATTTTTACCATATAACAATGATTTTCAATTCTAACCAGTTCAACACAATAATATATACCAAATAGTGTTGTTTGTCAAGTTTCGTGCAAAACATACCAAGTTTGAGCTGCTTTATTCGCAAAAGTGCCAAAAAAGCATAAAAACGCATAAAATCGAATTTGTGTTTATTGCTGTCCATTTTGGAAATGTGGTTCTGGATGTAGATCCCATTTGTCCACGCACTTTTTTCATTGTGCTGAAATGCATGGAAAAAGTAATACTATATATATATATATATATATATATATATATATATATATATATATATATATATATATATATATATATATATATATATATATATATATATATATATATATATATATATATATATATATATATATATATATATATATATATATATATATATATATATATATATATATATATATATATATATATATATATATATATATATATATATATATATATATATATATACATATATATACATATATATATATATATATATATATATATATATATATATATTTATATATATATACATATATATATATGTATATATATATATATATATATATATATATATATATATATATATAACACTTAATTAAATCAAATTGGTAAAATAATTAGTATTACGTACGCATTCAACAATGCTTTGAATTTTGTAAATAAAATCATATTCTAATTCCAATAGTTAAAGACATAACTATTAACAACAAACCACATTTTAAAAAATTTCACAAATATATAACAAACTAGTATACAAGCAAAAGCAAAACATATCATTTGCAAATAACAATTCAAACAAAAATTCACTAAATTACGAAATTACATATATATATATATATATATATATATATATATATATATATATATATATATATATATATATATATATATATATACATATATATATATATACATATATATATATATACATATATATATATATACATATATATATACATATATATATATATATATATACATATATATATATATATATACATATATATATATATATATATATATATATATATATATATATATATATATATATATATCTACAACGAAAAACAGAGAAACAAAATTAGTATACAAACGGTTGCCATAATTTTCAAGTTTTTCATGAATATCTTGCAAAACTTAAATGCTTAACAAATTAAAAGGAGAAAAAATACCTTAATGTCGTGGGTTTTGAAGATGAACAAGACCAAAGTATTAAATTTTGTGGGTTTATGAACCAAGAAGATGAAGACTTTGAAGAAACTGTCACCGTGTTTTTGAGAAGATGAAGATGAAGATGAAGAACTTTGTGAAGATGAATAACTTTGCTGTTACGTTTGTGAAGATGAAGAAGAGGAACGAAGCAGATGAAGATTAAGATGAAGATGAAGCGTTTTTTCAATGGGTTTTGAGAACAACCGCAAAATGAATTGAAGAGAAGACGAGTTTGTGAAAAAAAAATTTGAAATGGCGGGTTTTAATTAATTTGTAAAGGTTATTTGCTGCGGTCAAGAACAAAACCGCAGCACTGTCTCGTCTGTCTGCCTTTACATTTTTTCTTCACTTTTTTTTTTTCTAAATACTTATTTGCTGCGGTCCTAAGCATAACCGCAGCAATTAATTGTGTTACTGAGTATTTGCTGCGGTCATTCCTGATAACCGCAACAATTAATTGATTTTTTTTTTTCTTATTCTTTTTCGTATTTTTTGCTGCGTATATTCAAAAACCGCAGCAAATGATACACATCAAATACTTTTTTTCCACTAGTGGAAGACCTTTTAATAGAATATTAAATTATTAGTGTAATTATTTAACAAAATGAACTATTAACAATAAAGTTTAATGTTCAAAACTTTAATGGTGAACATAAAAGGGCATAAAGATAGAATGTTATTAAATAAGGAAGTTAACATCTAAGTTGGTCAAAGTTAAATTCAATTTGTTGTACTAAAAATGTGATGTGCTTATGTGAAATTATCTGTGTATTGATTGAACAACCCTGATAGTAAGGTAATGTCGAACCATGGACCGGCATGTAAAATTCCGGCGCCAGTGTTAGTCGACATGTAAAATGAGGTGTAAAACAAGGGGTGAGCTACCTATCCTGTAGACGCTCAAGCATAATTGTAGAGGGGTGACGATTCCCACCACAGCTAGATGTAGGGCTTCTGTTGGCTCTCTTAGGTTTTGATGCTGACTACACTTTAAGTAAACAAATGCATTTTTAGATGTTATTTGCAGGTCAATATCCGGTCGTGATTAAGATCGTTGATGGTACCTATGACTTGGTCTAGAACATGTACTAGTTAAAAGAATCCAAAAGAAGTTAGAAAAGGTATATCGCTTAGGATGTCAAATGTAGACAGTAGATCTACTGTTCCCAAGTTTGATGATCTAACAAAACTGGAATTTGAAAACAGTGCAGTGTTCCCAGACTGAAGTCTGAAGAAAATATGTTTCTTGAAATTTTGATTATTATGTTTTCTGATTCTTAGTTGATGTATTAGTTAAAATTAATTTGTTGCATTATTTAATTATTATTAAGTTAATTGGAAAAACATTTTATAACCACGTAACGTATGATTTTCTAAAATCCTTTATATTAGGCTTTTGTTTCGGATCTATTTTTGGTGAATAACTAAATTAGCTAAATATAGTGAAGGGAATAGAAGCTGATATTAGTAAAGGGATCCTTAGCTATAATTAGTTAAAGGTAACCGTGCCTATTATTAGTTATAGGTAACCGTACCTATTATTGGGAAAAGGAACTGTAACTAATTTTAGTAAAGGGAACCGTTGCTATTATTAGCAAAGGGGAAAAATAACTAATTTGTCTATTGTTAGTAAAAGGGAACAATGGCTATTGTTAGGAAAACCGTGGCTTTGATTTAATCAAGTGTATACTTATTTAAAGCAATAACCGTGGGTTTTGACCTTGTTATTTAAGATCCATATTATTCTCCTTATTATTAGGGATAAGGGAATAGTGGGTAGTTACCTGCTTTTTATTAGGGAAATTGACTCTATAAATAGAGGATTCGGTTGTTCCTCAAATTATGCATTCGTATGAGCAATTAAATTTATACGTTATTTTTGGAAAATCAACAAGAAATATTTTGTTCAAAAATTGTGAATTAACTTATTATATTTTCTTGTGCAACTCTTTGATTTTATCTTTAGAGAATTTTTATCCTTGTAAAAGGGTTTTTGACTGAATTGTTGTAACTAGACTTGGGTGAGTCTAGGGGAGAATTAGAAAGGTTATAGTGAAGCTAGAGAAGAGATTAGCGTGGAGTAAAGCTAAGAGAGTTGCTTTGAGTGAAGCAATTGAAAAGAGAAGTTGACCTAGTAAGAGAAGTTTCGAGTGAAGCGAGTTGTTTTATGTAATTGTAACGAATTGTCTAAAATATAGTGGAGAGTTTTGAAATCCCGAGGGGTCGTGGTTTTTCCTTCTATTTAGTCCTAGAAGGTTTTTCCACGTAAAATTGTTTTGTCTGTTTCATTATTTCGCTCTAAGTTTAAGTTTTATTTCTTTTATCTAATTCCGCAAAAATAGGGCAAAAATACTTAAACTTATTAAATCAACAATTCACCCCCCTTCTTGTTGCTGTTCCCATCTCTAGAACAGTCTACAATTGGTATCAAAGCCCAGTTCCTCATTTGATCAGGAAACCCTGTGAGCTGCATCCTGGTATTTTTAGAGATGTCGATAATGAATGAACGAATGGAAGAAGGGTATTCTACTCAAAGGCTACCCATGTTTGTACATATTGGAAGAATAGGATGCAGATCTTCATCAAAGCCGAAAATTATCAACTTTGGAGAGTCATCGAAATTGGAGACTTTGAGGTAACAACTGCAAACTCCAATAACGAAATTATTCCCAAACCTATAACCGAATTTGAAAAAGAAGATTTTCAGAATATGTAGATAAATGCTCTTTCCATCAAGTTATTTCACTGTGGTCTTGGACCAAACGAACATAACCGCATTATGGGTTGCAAATCTACCAAACAGATTTGGGACCTGCTGGCAGTTACCCATGAGGGAACAAGTGAAGTGAAGCGTTCTAAGATAGACTTGTTGATGTCTAAGTATGAACGGTTTGTTATGGAACCAAGAGAAAGCATCCAAGAGATGTTTAGAAGGTTCACTAACATCACAAACGAACTTGTGTCTCTTGGAAGACTTATTCCCACCGATGAACAAGTAAGGAAAATTCTAAGGAGTCTCCCTCAAGATGAACGCTAGAGAGCCAAGGTCACTACCATCCAGGAATCTAAAGATTTTACAAAATTCAACCTGGAAGAGTTGGCTGGTTCCCTAATGACACACGAATTACATTTGGAAACAGCTGACAATTCTCGAAACAAGGGATTGGCTCTAACAGCAGCAAATCAAGATGAATCAGAATGTGATGAGGAGGAGGCTACCATGCTGGTAAGAATATTCAAGAAGTTCTTCAGGAACAGTAGGTACACCAATCAAAGAAATAACAAAGAAAGAAGAACTACCAATACAAAATCCAACCTTTAGATCCAATGTCCAAA
Organism: Amaranthus tricolor; assembly: GCF_026212465.1. Classification (NCBI taxonomy): domain Eukaryota; kingdom Viridiplantae; phylum Streptophyta; class Magnoliopsida; order Caryophyllales; family Amaranthaceae; genus Amaranthus; species Amaranthus tricolor. Next base: position 18,400,057 of record NC_080059.1, on the reverse strand, counting down.
ACAGATTTTTCAGTTTGTTGGATCAAAATATAATTCTAAAGGAAACAATGGAAAGAGTGAAAAAGGAAAATATTATTCTTGATGTTTAATGTTGAATTGAAACAATATAAGTTACTAGGCTTGAATAAGGAATTAAATGATGCATCTATTAAAAATTTGTGTACAGATTTTAAAAATTTGAAAATCAACTTAGAATCCAACCAAACCGACAATGATAAATTAGAACTTGAATTAAATTCAAGAGAAAAAGGGGAAATCAAAAATTTTTTCCAAATGGTATCTCGACAGTGAGTGTTCCAAGCACATGACAGTGATAAATCAAAATTTCTCTCACTGAAAACTTATGATGGGGGAACTGTGACTTTCGGTGACAACATGAAAGGTGAAATCATCGCCAAAGGAAAAGTAGAAAGGTCAAGTTGCCATGCAATTGATAATGTATTTTTGGTCGAGAATTTAAAACGTAACTTACTAAATATTTCTCAGTTCTGTGACAAAGGTAACTCTGTAAACTTCACTTCTGAAGAATGTATTATTTTTAGGAGTGACACAGGACACACTATTCTGGAAGGGATCCGAAAAGGGAACACTTATGTTGTGGTCATCAACACTGTTCCCAAATCGAGTCTGACTTGTCTCAGTGTCATAGAAGATGACCCTCTTCTTTGGCATAAACGTCTACGTCATGCTAGCTTTACTTTGATTAATTCTTTAAGATCAAAAGACCTAGTAAGAGGATTACCATCCATAAAATTTCTAAAGGATGAAATTTGTGATCCTTGTGCCAAAGGAAAACAAGTAAGGTCGTCCTTTAAACCAAAGAATGTGATAACCACTTCTAAACCCCTTGAACTAATCCATATGGATCTTTATGGACCTATGAGAATCCAAAGCCGTAGTGGCAAACGATATGTATTTGTTATTGTTGATGATTATAGTAGATTTACATGGAATTTATATTTAGCAACGAAAGATGAACCTTTTTATTAGTTTGTTTCTTTTGCTAAAAAAATACAAAAATCTAGTAATAATCAACTTATTCACATAAGGTCAGATCATGGTAAAGAATTTGAGAATTCAAGCTTTATGAATTACTGTAATGAACATGGGATAAGTCATAATGTTTCCGCACCAAGAACACCACAACAAAATGGTGTGGTAGAAATAAAAAATAGAACATTAGAGGAAATGACTAGAACAATGTAATTGCTAGTGGTCTACCTAGAAATTTTTTGGCCGAGGCTGTCAATATTGCATGCTATATTTTAAATCGTGTACTAATAAGACCTATCACTTCTAAGACACCCTATGAATTGTTTAAAGGTGTAAAACCGAATATTTCCTATTTTCGTGTGTTTGGATGTAAATGCTTTGTTCATGTTAATGGAAAACGAAACATAGGAAAGTTTGATGAAAGAAGTGATGAAGCAGTATTTCTTGGCTATTCATCTCATAATAAAGCTTATAGAGTTTACAACAAGAGAACTATGTGCGTAGAAGAATCCGTTCACATTATTTTTGATGAAACTAACTTTATGACAAGTGAACAGGATACAAATGATTTTAAAATAGGTCTTGCAAATTTGGATGATGATGAAGATGTAATGAAAGAACAAGATCAACGAACAGTAGCAGAACAGCTGATTCAAGAACAAGTTGAAGTACCAGACAATACAAAACAACTAGTGAATGAGGACCAGCAAGCTGTTCCCAATACAGCTGTTGCCAGAAATGAGCAAACTGATCCAGCTGAAAATGAGCAGAATAACAATCAAGTTAATGACCTTGAGCATACAACAGTTTCCACAAGAGAATTTGTGCCCAAACCTTAGAGATATCAAAAAGGCCATCCTCTTGATTTGATAGTCAGTGATTTGAATAAGGAAACACAAACCAAATCCCAAATGAGAAATTTCTTTGCACACTTTGTGTTCCTCTCAACACTTGAACTCAAAAATCACGAAGATGCTCTAAAAGACTCCGAATGGATTGTAGCCATGCAAGATGAACTGAATGAATTTGAAAGAAATAAAGTATGGCATTTAGAACCTAAACCAAAACACAAAAAGGTGAGTGGACTAAAATGGGTATTTCAGAACAAATTGGATGAGCATGGAATCATAGTAAGAATCAAGGCAAGACTCGTGGTTAAAGGGTACAATCAACAAGAAGGAATTGATTATACCGAGACATTTGCTCCGATAGCGAGATTAGAGGCTATCAGAATTTTAATTTCTTTTACTGTATTTATGAATTTTAAATTATATCAAATGGATGTGAAATGTGCTTTCTTGAATGGTTTTCTTGATGAAGAAGTCTTTGTGGAATAACCCCATGGCTTTGAAAATCCATCTTTTCTTGATCATGTCTATAAGCTTCATAAAACTCTTTATGGATTAAAGCAAGCTCCTACGCAATGGTATGAAAGATTATCAAAGTTCTTGATTGAAAATAACTTTGTTAGAGGTAAAATAGACAAAAACTAATTCTTTAAGAATAGAGGTTCTGACATTCTAGTTGTTCAAATATATGTTGATGATATTATTTTTGGTGCTACCAATGAATTGCTATGTAAAGAATCTGATAACCTAATGAGCACTGAATTTGAAATGAGCATGATGGGAGAATTAAATTTCTTTCTTGGTTTGCAAATTAAACAAACATCAAATAAAATCTTTATTCACCAACAAAAATATATAAAAGAACTTCTCAAGAAATACGGTTTAAATAATGCTAAAACTAACCACACACCTATGGCTACAAATGTTAGATTAGTTGAAGATTCAAATGGTATAAATGTTGATCAAACTATGTATCGAGGCATGATTGGTTCTTTATTATATCTAACTGCTAGTAGACCCGATATTGCCTTTCGTGTTGGTTTATTTGCTAGATTTTAATCAAACCCTAAAGAATCACATCATATAGCAGTGAAAAGAATTCTGAGATACTTGAAGGGAACAAATGACTTGTCTCTATTTTATCCTAAAAGTGATGTCTATGATTTGAAAGGTTATAGTGATGCAGATTATGCAGGAGATCTTGTTAACAGGATAAGCACCTCAGGTATGGTACAATTTCTTGGCTCATGTTTAGTATCGTGGTGTTCCAAAAAACAAAACACCGTTGCACTATCCACCGCTGAAGCTGAATATGTGGCAGCAGCAGCTTGCTGTTCCCAAATGCTTTGGATAAAACAACAGCTAAGAGACTTTGGTATTAAGTTTGAATGCGTCCCTATTTATTGTGATAATACCAGTGCCATCTGTATATCTAAGGATCCAGTGCATCATTCTAGAGTAAAACATATCCGCATAAGACATCGTTTTCTTAAGGACAATGTTGAAAATAAAAATATTATTGTCAAGCATGTAAATACTAACGACCAAAGCCGACGTCATGACAAAACCACTTCCAAGAGAACAACACGAAAAATTGAGATTAGAACTTGGCATGATTAAGCTACACTAAAGTATGTGACAAGCATTCTCCTCAAGGCAAAATGAAAATTGAATGAGTTAAATCATCCACAAAAATCTTGATTGAAAAATCAATTATTGAAAGGATCAGGTACGCAGTTATTTAAAAGTATGTGCTATGAATGCTTTCTTGCTTGCACGTTTAAATTGATAGGACCAAAGCAGCATATATTTATTTTATATATTTATCCTCATATAAAATATTTAATATTTTCAATTTCTATATTTTTCTATTCTAGCAATTTTCTTAATAGATGGTTAACGCAAATTAATCAATTAGTGGGAGCCGGATCATCGTAATGCTTAGAAAAACCGTTATTAACTACCTTTTCATACACATTGTTCACACATGCAAAATTAAATAATGTGTATTGAAACCCTTTAGTATCCGTCCCCTCATCATCAACATAAACACTTCCCTCACGTCACACCATAATGACTTCATCACTATAACTTTACCCACAATTCTCAAACCATCTATCTCCCTCACTCAATCTCACTCCTTAAACTTCAATCCAGAAATCCACCATAAAAACCCCAAAAACCGCCTCAAGCAGGAAGCAGAGCAACAAAACACCCAAAACCACTCAACCAAAACCGTTAAAGGTAGTCCATCATTCACCCCAAATCGCTGCTGCTCCATCTCCCTCACAAGAACACTCTGGTACACCAAGTGCATCTACGATGCATGTTGGAAACAAAAGGCACATTGATACTCCAACAGAAAAATCGCTATCCAGATCATCAAAGAGAACCAAGTAGAGTGATCTCAACAGTGCTAAGGAAATATCAAAGGAAATGTCTGTGAGATTCGGTCTTGACAAGTACTGGTATGAATCCACTCCTTTCCCTCAACTTCACGCTATATTACAAAATCAATACTGGGAAACTCTAATGGCTGATTATTGTTGTAACCCCATATACCCAAATTTAATGCGGGAGTTTATTTCTAATTTTTCTATTGACAATGGAGTGTGCTCTAGTGCTGTTAAGGAGATTAAAATAGAATTTAACAGCTTAATGTTGGGCGAATGGTTTGGAGTTCCAGTCGTAGGTTTTGATACTTATCATGTTGGGTCTAAAATTTTTTTTTATGGTATAAATAGGCATGGCCACGGGGCGGGTTACCCGGAACCGAACCGGTCCCGAACCGCTTGGAACCGGATCCGGAACCGGAACCGTTTGCGACAGGTTCCGAACCGCCCCGAACCGCGAAACCGCCGGAAAAAAAGTTGCCGGAACCGTGAAACCGCCGGAAAAAACCATCGTGAACCGGGTAAAAAACCCGCGGTTTGGAACCGGAACCGGTTCAACGGTTCCATGGAACCGGTTCTGGAACCGGAACCGGAACCGGTCCGGTTGAACCGGCTCAACGGTTCCGTGGAACCGGAACCGGGACCGGTCCGGTTGAACCGGCCCACCGGTTCCATGGAACCGGTTCGCCAAAATATGACCGTTTGTTACCGTTAACTAGCCGTTGCATTCTCCTCTATATATACTCATCACTTTCAATCATTTTCATTCACAACTCATCTCTTCTCCTACTCTCTCTACTTAACTCTTTAATTACGCAATTATTCTCTTAATTACATAATTGGTCTTTTAATTATTTCTTAATTTAGTTAGTTACATAATTAATTATTTATTTATTTCTTAATTCTATATTTCTATTATTACTTCGATATTATCAATCATGTCTTCATTTTTGAAAAAAGCCACAAAAAAAGTTACTAAAGTGGCAAAATCATTGGGAGGTTCTAGTTCGTCCAAAAGAAAGGCCACTTCTACTCCGTCGGTATCAACAACACCTTCCATTAGTAATTATAATTATGAACATAATTATCCGGAAGGGTACGACCCGGAGTTACATAATTATGCAGAAGAAATGGAAAGAGAAATACAAATTGATGAAGAAGAAGAACAAGAAGAGGAACCAACGACCCCAATTGGGATAAATATATCTCGACAGTCATCAACAAGATCACATGAAGAACAAGGAGAACAACAACAACAAAGACAAGAACATAAAATATAGATTAGTAGAGATATGTAGAGAATGGAACTTATTAGATAAAATATTTTGTTGTTCAACTGATAATGCAACCGCGAACATTAAATGTATAGAACTTTTGTTTAACGAACCTGCTTTTAGTTTAATCCTTGGGGGTAGCTTATTACACATACGTTGTTGTGCGCATATAATTAACTTATCTTGCCAAGCAGGCATAAAACAATTAAGTGATTTATTAGAACCAATTAGGGATATAGTGAAATGGCTTAGGATCGGAAAAATAAAAAGACGATATAAACAATTATGTGACCATACCAACTTAAAAAAGTGTATTGGTCATTAGATACTCCTACACGTTGGGACTCAACCAACGATTTATTAAGAAAGGCGATTGCTTATCGTCCAGTAATAACACAACTATATAGTGAGTGTACAGATAGTTTCATAGCTGATGACACTTGGGAATTAGCTATAGATGTACATAACATATTAGAAGTGTATGACCACGCGACTAAGATTTTTTCTTATGTTTATGAACCGAACGTTCACTTAGTAATAAGTGAATGTATTACTATTTTTTATCATCTCCTTAAATATACACATGAAGATACTAACCCAAAATTGAGGCCGATTCTTGCAGATATGATGGAAAAATGGCAAGCATATTTTACCGATTTTCCTTATATTTATGGAATCGCAACCATTTTGGACCCACGTTTTAAAACTGAGGTCCTTACTAAAGTAATAGGATTTTATTATCAATCGTTAGATCGCCCGTCTACTGATGTACATAATTATGCAGGAACATGTAAAAAATATTTAGCAGAACTCTATGATTTTTACGCTAGTGTATATAACCCGAAACGCGATATGTCTAGGCGTGCTAGCGTTTCGGCACGTCCCTCTTACTATAATTCGGTAATATCTAACATAATGACTCAAGATGATAGTTTTCTAGGATCATCTTCTTCTTCCTCGACCTCATATTTAGAACTTGATAGTTATCTTAAACACCACTTTGAAATAGACCAAAGTATCTATGATATTTTGGAGTGGTGGAAAAAAAAATCTGTTAAATTTCCCATTTTATCGAGAATTGCAAAGGATATCCTTGCAATTCCCGCGTCAACAATTGCGTCGGAGTCTGCTTTTAGTGCAGGTAGAAGAGTTTTGGACGAAAAACGATCTCGTCTTGCTCCACATAGTATTCAAATATGTGTTTGCAAGAAAGATTGGGATCAAGCGGAGATTCGAACACAAGGACTAAGGAATGATGATGATCAAGACGACGATGATGATCCATGGATGATGATGGATACATCTGCATCATCGTCAGGAGGAGAGTCAGCGGAAGCATCTAATCAACCACATGATGACGACGAAGACAAATAGGATCAATCCGACAAACGACAACGATAAATCAACATTCAACAACTATAAATAAAAGGTATGACAAAGAACTACGTGGGCTTTGATTCCTTCGGGATACTTAGGCAACTTAGTATTCATTTGGGTACTAGGTTCAAGTCCATTTTCTCCCTCTTTTTTTATTAATCATCTTTATCGACATTATCATTGATTCGTTTCTTATTAATTTATTTTTTTCATTCTTTTTAGTAAATATTTCAATAACGATGACAACTTGACGTGCAATGAATTTCGCTAATAATCAAGTAATCATCAAAGGTACGTCCGCGATATTATAGTATTTTTTTATTATATAAATATTTAAAGAAAAAATAAAAATGGAACCGATGGTCCGACCCGCCCGTCCCATGAGTTGGAACCGCCGAAACCGCCTCATGAACCGCCAAGGAACCGTTTGGAACCGCCCGGAACCGTTCGCGACAGGTTCCAAATGGAACCGGAACCGGATGGAACCGGAACGGAACCGGACCAACCCGGACCGTGGCCATGCCTAGGTATAAACGAGAAGACTGTTCTGAAAATCTTGGGGATTCATGAAAAGAAGGGTAAAATTAGTCACAACATACTGTCTCCACTTCACAAACTTCTTTACAACATAGCCCGTCGATTTATCCTGCCACACAACTCTAAGCGTAGTGAGGTAAATCTACGTGATGCTACTTTGATTTATTGTTTGGCCAATCACATAAAGATTAATTTTCCTTCCTTGATGATTTGACATTTGAGTTACTGTATTGAGAAAAAGTATTTGGTTGGGTATGGAGGATTATTAACATGGATATTTAAGAAGTTTGGTGTTCCTCTCGATGGTCTGCATTTTCATATGAGTCCCAATAATAAAATAGGTGCAAAGTGTCTGAACAATTTGCATTTGAAATTAAATGACAATGGGAATCTAGAGGATGCAAATGAGCAGGTAAATGTTGTTGATTCTAACAAGGAAGAGGAGGCACAGAAATATGAGGAGAAAAGGGAAGAAAAGGAGGAGGAAGTACTGGAGAAAGAGGATCAGGAGCCTGTTCCCTCTGCCACTGCTGAAAAGGAAGAAGATTGTTCAAAAAGGGAATAGGGGGAAGAAGCAAGTAAGGGGGAAGCTGAAAAACAAGGTGAGGCTGTGGAGGAAGATAATGATGATGATGATGATGATAATAATGATAGTGATGAGGAGGTTCAATTGCCAGTTCAGAAGCAGCCTGTTGCAACACCTAGGAAAAGTTGAAGGCTAGCTTCTAAAGGAAAAAGTCCGGTCTCACACAACACCTTTGAACCTACGAATGACAGACCTCCCTCACCAAAGCAAGCCACACCACCATCCCATCAAATTCCATCACCACCACCATCACCTATACCATTTTCACCATCACCAGTTACAACACACACTTCACCCAACCATAGCTTTGCTAACACTTCTGTTCCTACAGGTCCTCTATACTCTATCCTCTTAAAGCTAAATGATTTGCAGTCTCAATTCTTTGCGTTTCAGGATGAAATTCGTGTCTCCCTGGCATCAATTACTGATCAACTGACCCAGATGGAAGACCGTCTTGGTGCAAAGCTTGATACGGTAGAGGTGCAGACCGAATATGTTGAAGAAGAAGAGACTACACCCTGATCCCTCCTCCTACAAAAATTTTATATTTTATTTGGCCCAACCATCTGTCACTCTATCTTTCAAAAAATATTTTTCTTATGTACCAGCTGGGGTACAAACTATGTAATTTTAATTTGTTGAACATATTGCTTCCTTTTGTGCTGAACAAAGTTTGTGACGTTTTAACATTGCATATCTTGACTGCATCTCCTGGTATTTGCTTTCATTTACTGCCTCTTGTTTCTCTTTTTGACTATAACTACATGATTAGTGTTGTGGCTTGATTATCCTAATTCTTTTTGATTGATGCCAAAAAGGGGAATATTTGGCACAAACTTAAAAGTATGCTTGGTTTATGACTTAGTTCAATATTTCTATCTTTGTTTTATCTAAGGATAATGAGAGTATGCTCATCAAAGCTCATATATGCTCATATGCTCTAATGTTGTGTATATGCTATGATATTCTGATGAATATCTAATGAATATGTTCTGAATTAGTTATATGCTCTGATGAATATCTGATGAATATGTTCTAATTAGTTAAGCTATGCTCTGAACTCTGATATACTGATAAGTCAAGCTCTGATTAAGCTATTCTAATTTGTATTAGCTCTGATCATTGATATTGGGTAATTAATTGAAACCTTGTTTATTATGGTTGTTATTTGAAAAATGAAAAGCTTGCTCTGATATTATTCTAAATATTCTGGACATGCTGAGCCCTATTTTATTGATTAACACATGTTTTGAATATCTACTCTAGTACTCAGTGTTGTCATTACTTATGCTCTGATTACTTATGCTCTGGTACTCAGTAATATGATAATGTTCTGATTATGCTTAGATTAAGTATCTTTGTAAGCTATGTTATGTTATTTTAGATTTATTTAAAGCCTTAAGCATTAAACTACTTCCAATGATTTGATTATGCTTAGGATATTTTAAATAATTCTAATTGTTAGAGTAATCTGTTTTTAATATATGCTTGGTAAATTATATTGTAACAAGTTGATTTACTAAGTTATGTAGAGTTGCTTTAATCTCTGGCATGCTCTATAATATTGGTTTTACTCTATTTTATTTAAGTTTGTTTAAAAGTTTGTCATCATCAAAATGGGGGGAATTTGTTGGCTTTCTTAGGTTTTGATGCTGACTACACTTTAAGTAAACAAATGTATTTTTAGAGATTGTTTGCAGGTCAATTATCCGGTCGTGATTAAGATCGTTGATGGTACCTATGACTTGGTCTATGAACATGTATTCGTTAAAAGAATCCAAAAGAAGTTAGAAAAGGTATATCGCTTAGGATGTCAAATGTAGACAGAAGGTCTACTGTTCCCAAATTTGATGATCTAACAAAACTGGAATTTGGAAACAGTGCAGTGTTCCCAGACTGGAGTCTGAAGAAAATACGTCTGCTGAAATTCTGATTATTATATTTTCTGATTCTTAGTTAATGTATTAGTTAAAATTAATTTGTTGCATTATTTAATTATTATTAAGTTAATTGGCAAAATATTTTATAACCACCTAACGTATGATTTTCTAAAATCCTTTTTATTAGGCTTTTGTTTCGGATCTAAATTTGGTGAATAACTAAATTAGCTATATATAGTGAAGGGAACAGCAGCTGATATTACTAAAGGGATCCTTAGCTATTATTAGTTAAAGGTAACCGTGCCTATTATTAGTTAAAGGTAATCGCACCTATTATTGGGAAAGGGAACTGTAACTAATTTTAGTAAAGGGAACCGTTGCTATTATTAGTAAAGGGGAACAATAACTAATTTGTCTATTGTTAGTAAAAGGGAACCATGGCTATTGTTAGGAAAACCGTGGCTTTGATTTAATCAAGTATATACTTATTTAAAGCAATAACCATGGGTTTTGACCTTGTTATTTAAGATCCATATTATTCTCCTTCTTATTAGGGATAAGGGAATAGTGGGTACTTACCTCCTTTTTATTAGGGAAATTGACACTATAAATAGAGGATTCAGTTGTTCCTCAAATTATGCATTCGTATGAGCAATTAAATTCATACGTTATTTTTGGAAAATCAACAAGAAATATTTTGTTCAAAAATTGCGAATTAACTTATTATATTTTCTTGTGCAACTCTGATTTTATCTTTAGAGAATTTTTATCCTTGTAAAAGGGTTTTGATTGAATTGTTGTAACTAGACTTGGGTGAGTCTAGGGGAGAATTAGAAAGCTTATAGTGAAGCTAGAGAAGAGATTAGCTTGGAGTAAAGCTAAGAGAGTTGCTTTGAGTGAAGCAACTGAAAAGAGAAGTTGGCCTAGTAAGAGAAGCTTCGAGTGAAGCGAGTTGTTTTATGTAATTGTAACGAATTGTCTAAAACATAGTGGAGAGTTTTGAAATCCCGAGGGGTCGTGGTTTTTCCTTCTATTTAGTCCTAGAAGGTTTCCACGTAAAATTGTTTTGTCTGCTTCATTATTTCGCTCTAAGTTTAAGTTTTATTTCTTTTATCTAATTCCGCAAAAACAGGACAAAAATACTTAAACTTATTAAATCAACAATTCACCCCCCCCCCCCCCCCCCCCCCCCCCCCCCCCTCTTGTTGCCATTCCCATCTCTAAAACAGTCTACAGCTTCGACCATAATCTAGCCAAACCCTTACATATATCAGGTGTCATATAATTGTTGTGCTTGTTGATTAATGATAAACTTGATAATTGTTGATACTATGAGGCATAGTACAGTTATGAGTATTAACCATATGAACTTGCTTACGTATTAAGATTACCGAATTGTATAAGTGACAGTAATGTACTTCTGTCAGGGTGGAAAATGGTATCTTAATAACTTAAAAGTATGGAACAGTAAAAGAATATGTTAAAAGTATACAATGGTGTCAATTAATTATAATTTCGTACTTTAATTATTATTTTGTAAATGTAGTGTATTATTTTCATATTTTGAGTTGGTTAGGGAGTTATGCTCGGCGTTAAGCCCTAACCGATTCAATCGACTGTCATCCGCATTATGGATAATAGCATTTTGCTGGATTTAGTTTCAGGTTTCGATCTAGGCCACAACTACAATTTATTTAAGCTATCGAGGACTTAGTTGAAATTTTTTTTTATATACTTCATGTTTGATGATCTTAACGTATTTAATTTTAATTATTATATATTTTTTAAACAAACGATATGTATTTCATTTTTCTACTTAGATGTAATATTTATTATTTCTAATAAATAGACTTTAATTTTTAAAAGTTATTAGTAGATCGGCATTTTGAGACTTTCGTATTATTTTTGTAAAAATTTTCATTAATGTTAATTACGTATCGAGATTACCGGTTCTGCTACACTCCTTGTGACAAGCAGTCAAGCACCTCATACATTGGTTAAATAACCTGATTAATATAAATTATTAAAACTAGTACATATGCATGTACGATGTATGTATATTTAATTATATAAATTCAACTAAAAAGTTAGAAATTGTACTAAATCTTTAATGTCTCACATTAGTAAATGACATAGAAAATAAAAATTAGAGCATATTCATGTACGAGCATATTATATTACTAGACCAACATATTTGAGCAATATAGTAATGTCTAAAATCTTTTCTTTTTAAATGCATACTTTAATTTTCAATCACTAATTTTTATTTAAGCACACGTGTAATACACAAATAAGTTAGTTTTATTAAAGCAACAACATTAAATGATAAATAATTATAAGTAGTTAATTAACTAAAACACAAAATAAAGTATGCATTTGAACTTTCTATATAAATTTATTTGATGAAAATTAATTCATTTTTAATATTCATTTATGTCGCATAGATATTGTATTGTACATGTTGTATAGAATTATGTGCAGAGCTTTAATGCAGCAAATTACCGAAGATTTTTAGTGTATTTATGTGTAACTTGTTAAGGTGATTATCCAAATCTCAATTTTGACCAATGTTTCTACGACTCTACGATCTAAAAAGAGTGTAGCGATCTAAATTTTAAATAGAATTTTAATAATGGTAGAAACGTACGAAACTATCAAGATAAGAATATGGGTGATAGAATCATAATATGATTCTACGATTCTATATATGATCCAACAGGCATATCCAATAAGCTGAAGCCAACAAAACTTGACCAAAAAATTAAGCTGATCCAAAATTTACATGAACAAAAGTGACCTATAACTCACAACCTCCTAACTGATGGTTTTGAAAAGTCTACTTTTTTGATATAAGAAAAGACAAATGATGCTGAAAAATAATATTGATTCAAGAAGCTTATGTAGTCATAGATTCTGTCAAGAAGCTTAAGTGCTTAAGTTTCTTATGTGTTGATTCTTGGTGAGCCAATTATAGAATCTAAGAATGAGCCATTTTCATACAGAGTGATTGAAGATAATATTTCCATATTTAGATGAAATATTATTCAAAAACTATATTTTCTATAATATATATCCGTTAGAAAAATAAAGACATGGTATATATCCTAAAACATGTTGTATGACAAAGTAACTAATAGAGCTTATTCGTATTGATGTATGGGACCTTATAGATATATTTCTATTTTGATTTGAAAAATATATCACAATTGTTGATGATTTTACTAGGATGTGTTGACTATTTATCATTAAGAACAAATTTGATTTTGCCAAAATTTTTGCACTAAACAATTTATTGCTATTATTTTACAAAAACTAAAACTCAAAGTATGTATTGGGATAGAGAATGCTCGTGAATTAACAAAAGAAGATGCTATATAATTTTTTTAGCAAAAAAAAATACTTCCTCCTGTTTTTTTACTTGGAACATTTGGGTTGGGCACGGATATTAAGAGTACGAGGGGGTCCATCAAAAAGGTGATAATTGGGGTATTTTAAGTGATTGAATTAATTGTTAATGATTCTCTCCTTTTTGTTAAATAAAGTAGATAAAATTGAATTTTGAAGGGAAAATTGGGTTTCACATTTCCAATAAAATTAATTCACAATAATACATTCTCTGGTTTTTTTAATTAACAAAGCATAAAAGTACTTAACTTAAATTACAAAAAATTACGTAAACTAAATTACACATTATAAATTGAAAACATAAACTAAGTCTTCAATTCTTCCTTGATTTCTTCAACGTTTTTTGAACGGCAACCGAAAACGAACAACCCTCATGCCACATGCGAATGCGGATATAAAATCTTTCAATGAATTCAGATTTAAAAAAAAACACGGTATGCATTTAGTGTTCAAAATTGATTAAATAGCTACGAAAAAAATGAACATTTTGATTTTAAAACAAAGCCATCAAACACTGAAATCAGCCATGATACAAAGAACACAGCAGACCAGTAACATCATAAGGCAATAAAGAGGCGCCAATTCCAAACAGGAAGCAAGAGTAAACAAAAACCCAAGAATTTCAGAATGGCCCCAAGTAAGAGAACACCAACACAGACAAGTAAAAATCAGAGGCGCCAAATCCCAAAACCAAGAAAGGAACAAAACAACCTCTATATAAGGAGAGCATTATATAAAGAATAGATCATCACTAATTAATTTCCACCAACAAAAATTCAAGTACAACCATGGAAAAATCAAGAAAGCTAGATAAATATAGTCGGAAGAAAATAATGCATGAACATTTATTGTTAATCAACAGTAAAGGGAAGCCAGCACACGGGGTCATCGGTGACATGTCGAAGAAGTACAGTATGAGTAGGAAGACAATATAAAGGATATGGGGACAGATAAAGCACCACCAACAACGGAATCAATTTCCAATCAATGTCAACAGTAAGAGGATAGGGAAGAAGTCAAAGACTGAGATTCCCTTTGATGACACAAAGTTCAAGGGACTTGAAAAAGTAAAAAAGACAAGTCAAACCGCAGTTGCAAGGGCCGTGGGGGTTAGCCAAAGCACAGTTTGGAGATGGAAAAAGAAGTATGGATCACTTTACAAGCATGTAAAGTTGAGGTTATTAAGAACTTAGGTGGCATAGATTTTCACATTCCACACCTGAACAAAACAAAGCTTACAAGGGAAGGGAGACTTCCACATTGTTTGGGGGTACGAAAGGAAATTCTTTACAAGGCACTTTGTTATTTTGACCAAAGGTGGATCAAAGTAAATTTTAGGTCATCTTATTTTATTTGGGAATCAAAGATGAAGAACTTTTTCATCAACAACAGTTAACAATTGCACCAACATAATCACTAGCAACAACAGAAACACCAGCACCAACAGAAACAATACCAACAACAGAGAAAACAGCAACAACATAACCAACAACAACAATAACAGAGGAAACAACAACAGAACCAACAACAGTGGCATACGCATCAACATCAAAACAACCAGCACCAGTAGCATGAACACAAGTATCATGTATATATATGAGTATACTTTTGGATTACATGTTTATACTCACTTTTGGGTGAATTATGTTAGGTAAATGTTTAAGTGTAAACGTGATGTAGCAAAAAAAATTCATCAAGTTTATTAATCATAAACATTTAAATGAAAATGGCAGCCTCAACAGTTTATTGATGGCTTCAAAAACAAAAACGAAAAAATTCATCTCAGAGAACAAAATGTTCTCATCACAAATACCCCATAAACCATAGTAATTGCCTCCTAAATAAGTTGATTTAGGGTTTTTGTAGCTATAATTAAATGTTTACCCTCAGAAAAAATCATAGGGAAAAAAATCAGATTACCAACACAGACATGCATACCATAAAAAACAGATACACTAAATCATCATAAGTCAAAAAGGAAAGATATATCCATACGAGAGAATGGTCCTCCAACATCAAAATCAGACACCAAATCATCATTATCCAGTGATTCTTCATCTGAGGAAGAGAACAAGTTCTCAATATAAAGATCTTGCAGATCTAGAGAGAGTGGGGAAGGGAGATGATGAAGGAAAATCGACACATAAAGTGAAGAAGGAGAAAGATGAAGGAGAATCGAGACACACAGTAACAATTGAGATGAAGGAGGAAGATGAAGATGAGACACACAGGGACGATGAAGAGAGAGAGAGAGAGAAAGCATTAATGTTTCAATCGGGATGAGGATGAGGGGGGGTGATTTTTAAAGGGAGGAAATCATTAGGAATGTCAATGACTGATTATGAAGATAATCAGTTTGGGTAAGTAGTGTAAGCGGAGGTATTTTGGTCATTATGTGTGTGAACTAAGAGTATTTAAGTAAAAAATCAGTGACAAAAAAGGAAATGGGACAAGTAAGGTGACTTTAACCAATAAGGAAATGGGACAAGTAAAAGAATAGGAGGGAGAATATATTTTTGATACTATAAGGTTTTTTTTTTTATTTCAATGTAATCTTTCCATGTTATTTTGGGGAGATAGTTGGATGTGATGTGCACCTGATTAATAGAATTCCTTTGTTAGTTCTATAATAATATGGGCTAACACGTTTTAAATAATTATATAATCCAAATTATCAGCACTTAAAAAGTGCTTGGATGTTTATTATACCTAGAGCACAAACAGAAGTGTGTTTTTTATTAGTTTATTTAATAACAAGAAAGGATACATTGTTTACAATATTGCAACTGTAGTTATGAGTGTGTCGAAAGAGATTGTGTTCCATGAACAATTTCTTACTTTTTAGTAAATCAAATGTTAGAGTATATAACATATCCTGGGGCCTCAACCATCAGCTTAAGCTTTTGGTTGAGTTGGTTCCTTTACATGGTCAGAAGCCAACGTGAGAGGTCACGGGTTCGAATCTCAACCACCCCTCATTTATATTCAGCGCCTATGCGCATCCACACTTCTACCCCAATGGGGTCTCGTGTGAGGGGCGTGTTAGAGTATATAACATATCCTGGGGCCTCAACCATCAGCTTAAGCTTTTGGTTGAGTTGGTTCCTTGACATCAAATCTTTATCTACTAAACATAAATTGCAGACTCTAATCTATTCATGATTGTTAGTAAAGATAAGTTTGACAAAGATGGTGACCAGACTGCAGACCAACATAAAAAGGTCTTTGTACGACTAAGAACAAGCCATAGACAGTGACTTGCCAAGTTGATACAAGAATTAATTAGTTGAGGTTATTTACTATCTAAATTATTATTCTATTTTCGTTAGAAAACTCTTCTTCTTGTCAACTCGAAACTTTCTGATTAGGTGGGTATCATATTAATTACTGTATCATACTCATTGTATAGAAGTATAGTTGGTAGGCATATTTTCTTGACCTACACGAGGCCTGATTTATCTTATACATTCTAAACGATAAATCAGTTCATGCAAGCGCCAAGAGGCTCACATTAAAAGGTTCTTCAATATACCTAGTCTTATGTTAATGCTACATGTGGAAAAGGAATTAAGTTTAGTGCATTGATACGATCACATTGCAAGCCTTTTCAAATAGTGAATGGTGGTCATGTGCTAATTGTAAGAGATTAGTCAGTAGTTATGACATTTTTCTTGAACAATATCTAGCTCTTGGAAGTTAAGGAAGCAAGAAACTGTATCTAGGTCCAATTTCTTGGTTAGAGAGATTTCTTAAAGAATTAAAAGTAACAAATCTCAAACATATTACCTTTAAATAGGACAATCAAACAGTTACACAGCTAAAAATTCAGTGTTTCATAACTAGATAAAATACAAAAAACTCGTCACTTTACTAGGGATAAGGTTTTAGAGCTTTTGCTTTCGGAATCTTATCTCCAACCCAAGCATCAACTTGATGATGATGCCCTTGGAAAATCAAAAGTGTTGTTGGGAAAAGGTGGCATGGTAACTCTCCCATTTCCGGTTTGAGGGGATGTAACATATTTGATAGAAGTGTTGTACAAGGATCATTTCATTCATAAAACAATGTATAAAAAAAATATCTCTAACCATTGAAGTAGTACATGATGCATTCCTTACCTACTATTGATCATATAATGTGTGAATTATTTATGTTGACGCCCAAATTTGAAGCAACTACGCGGACTTCACATGCCTATATCAACTTCGCTCTCCTCAATTATGATTATTTACATAAGATTTCCAATATTAAAAATATTTATTATCGAAACAATTATTTAACAATTTATATACTACACGTATGTTTGAATATAAAAAGTAAGAAAAGAGTATACAATTAAAATTACATATTATATAGTGTCTAAAAACAAAAATACAATAACTATATGGGAAAAAAAAAAGGTATTCATTCAAGTTACCGGGCTGATTTTAGGTTAGATGCTTCTGGTCGATTCAAAATTGGGTTTATTTTAATTTCGAGTGAAATTAAATTTAATTATAAAATGTAAGTAAATATCGAATTATTGAGTTTATTTTTAAACACGTATATTTTGCTTGACCTTTTCAAAATAATGCACGTCTTTTGTAAACAACTTCGTATAAAATCAATTACTTTATAGGTAAAAATGAACATGACATTCTATTTTATTTGTTATGTTTTAAATCATTTTAGGATTTGTTTGGTACTCGGTTTAAAATAGAGACAATTTCAATACATTTTAGTGTAGTTTTTAAAAATTATATTTGGAAAACTTACCGATATTAATTAAACTTTTATTAATTTTTCAATAATAATTATAACATTTGATTAACTATGAATTATCCGAAATTTAGAGTCATTTACCCTAGAAATTGTTGCCCACACAGAAAAGAAAAATATAATTAAAAATCAAAAATATTAAAATTAAAAGTTAAAATAAAAAAATAAACTTACTCGATTCTTTTTTTAATTTTTTAAATTCTTATATTTTTTTTATAATTTAATATTCTATTACTTTTTTTACCTTGGTGCATTCTTAGCAATCATCCTTTATTGTTCGGATTATTCATGGTTATTAAAAAATTAAAATTATTATAGGAAAATTGGTAAAAAGTTAAATTATTCTATGTGATTTTTTCCATTATATTTTGATATTTTAAGATAATAAATTTACTATTTGATACTGCCATCTATTTTCTAATATTGGGTCGTGTAAAATCAAAATCGAAAAATATTTTTATACACTCTACCTACTTCATATTAATATAATTCCACTGTCATTTATTAGCTTAAAACAAATCACACAATTAAATATACAAACGAACTTTTAAAGGGGTGTTTGGTTTATGGCTTTTGCCTTAACTTCTTGATTAGCTTTTGGTTTTTGACTTGTTGATTGGTCAAATAGTCAAAAAAAGTGTTTGTTAAATAACTTTTAAAGCAGCTGAAAAACTGGCTTTTAAGCCAAAATGAAAAGCTGTTCCAACTAGCTTTTTTGGTTGGCTTTTGGCTTCTTGGTCCACTTTTTCTCTAATAAACAGCCAACAACTAATACATAAATTTACCAAACATCTCTACAAACAGTTACCTTTTTCAGTTAACTTAAAACTCAACAAAAACAGCCAACACTTCCAGCTAATCAAACAAGCCAACTAAAAAAGCCAACAGCCAACCGCCAATAGCCAACAGCCAACATCCCTTGGCCAAACACCAACAAAACCAATTAAATTCACAAATCAGGAAGTGAATTACTTTTTTCCCACATGTGAAATGGAATCATAATTAATCTAATTAAATTAAATTAATTCTTAATTTCCCCATAATATATCGGGAAGTCTATTTCAATACATAAGAATAATATATGAGTTTATTATTCAGAAACAATTTTTAAAGTTCCAATGTTACATTATTTTTATTTTAAATATTTTTGTTGACAAACGAAAATTGCCTAATCTCTCCTACTTATTTGCAATACGCTACATTTTGCTTAAATTTTGGGAGTTAATATTCTTTTTAAGCCTTAAATAACCATGAAAACGACGCTATATTAGAGATTAAATAACGTGTTTCAAACTCCAATATCACCAAGTTCGAGTGTATGAAGTCTTGTGATGAACAAATTACACTTTCAATGAAATGAATGTTTGTAAGAGAAAACAATTCAATAAAATGATACAAAGATTTAACGAGATTCACCCGATTAAGGCTACGTGCTTCAGTGTGTAGTATCTCGCTTATATTATCACAAAGGAGTTCAAAGAACTCTCAAATGGAGAATTACAATAGAGAAGAGATATAGCTTTCTGTTTAGGCTTGGCGTAATTTTGTGGATGTGTTACAATGACATATGAGACCTCTATTTATAAAGATTTCTACATTAATTAGTATTACATAATTATGGATAAGGATTAATGCACAATAAACAACTTTAAGGAATATTAAGAGTCAAAAACCGAATCCAATGCTCGATCAAGGTAATGCTTCATTACTTGGATGCCTCGTACAAGAATCTTCACCCTTTAGTCTTCTCATTAACTATCATTCATCACGCCATAATTCATCTTTATTACACCCATGTTTAAGTTTCTTGTTAAATGCCTCATAACTTCATGCATTCAACACCCATTTAAACTCCACATTCATCTCACTCATTAAGTTACACTTAATTACCCATCATATATCCTTCATAGGATTCCATCTCTATGCTCACACTAGTGCATAGTCATGAATGGTGCACACAAGTCACCAATTACTTCAACAATCTCCACCTTGACTTGATTTCACCTAAGTCAATGACATTCTCTAATTCACTCCATCATAATATAACAACTTACACAACATCATACTCAAAATAAAAAACAAAACAAAAACAACACATGTGCTCAAACAAAGCACATGCACTAAAATGCCTTCATAGGGCTCACAAGAGTATGAAATTTTAATTACCAATCAAGTCCATATATCCCATGGACTCATTTGGGTAATGTTCGAATTATTCTCGATGTTTCATTACTCAAAGAAGTATCATCATCATTTTCATCATGCTTGGTTGAAGTAGTGGACACACAAGCAAACTAATTAAGGAAGCTTATACAAGCCATCATTAACGGATCCTTTCAAGAACAAATTAGGTCCCTACCAACCTTCATAACTCTACCTTTACCAATGCATCTAAAACCTTCTTTATCCAAAATACTAAGGGAAATTAAGTGTCTATCCATACCTGCAACATGAAGGAGTCCGGACAATGTTCTCAGAACACCATCAAACATGATAAATTTAACATCACCAACACCAAGTATTGGACAACTAGCCTCATTGCCCATAGTGAATTTCCTTCTATCAAACTTTTGATAGGTTAAGAAGAAACTAGAGTTTAAAGCCACTTGTCTTGAACATCCCAAATCCAAAATCCAAGAACCACCACCCTTGTATTCACTAGTAACAACAAGAGCACCAACATCATAATCCTCATTTTCAATATAGCTAGCTTCGGCGGAACTAGCTTCACAGACTTGCTTTCATCGGATTGTTTGGCTTTCAATTTCCAACAATCTTTTTTGAGGTGGCCTTTCTTCTTATAAAAGTTGCAAGTCATGCCCCCTTTTGTTCCTACTTGACTCCTTAACAAACAAAGCATCATTGGATTCTTTGGATGCTGTTTTAGCAAATTGAGAATCAATAAGGTTCTTTTGAGTCAAGGCCTTTCTAACATCCTCGCTGCTCAACGTGTCTCTTCCATATAACAAGGTTTTCTTGAAATGCTTATATGAAGGCGGTAGTGAACATAACAATAGTAGAATAGCCAAATGCTCATAATACACTTTTACATCAATATTTTGCAAATCCATATTTATTGAGTAAAATTCATCAAGGTGCGATTTTATGGGCTTCCCTTCTTGCAATCTGAGAACATACAAACGACTCTTTAACAAAAGTCGATTGGTAACACTCTTTTCTATATAGTGATTCCAACTTTTCCCAAATGCCTTTTGAAATTTCCTCCTTTACAACTTCTCTCAAAACTTCATTAGAGAGACAAAAATGTATGGCAGATAGAGCCTTCGCATCCATTTCTTTCCATTTTTCCTCACTCGTGCCTTTGAGTTTTTTCTCCTCACCATCAAGTGCTTTATGCACTCCATTTTGTATCAAAATTGCTTTTATTTTGACTTGCCATTAGCCAAAATTCACGCTCCTATCAAACTTCTCAATGTCGAGTTTCATTGTAGCCATGTTGCACCAATATTACCTCTAAATCAAAATAATAATGACTTGCCTCTGATACCAATTGAAAATGACGCTATATTAGAGTTCAAACGAAGTATTTCAAACTCCAATACGATCGAGTGTATGAAGTCTTGTGATGAACAAATTACACTTTCAATAAAATGAATGTTTGTAAGAGAAAACAATGCAATAAAAAGACACAAAGATTTAACGAGGTTCACCCAATTAAGGCTACGTCCTTTAGTGTGTAGTATCTCGTTTATATTATCATAAAGGAGTTCAAAGAACTCTCAAATGGAGAATTACAATAAACAACAGATATAGCTTTCTGTTTAGGCTTGGGGTAATTTTGTGGATGTGTTACAATGGCATATGAGGCCTCTATTTATAAAGGTTTCTACATTAATGAGTATTACATAATTATGACTAAGGATTAATGCACAATAAACAACTTTAAGAAACACTAAGAGTCAAAAATCGAATCCAATGCACAATCAAGGTAATGCTTCAATACTTGGATGACTCGTACAAGAATCCTCACCCTTTAGTCTTCTCACTAACTATCATTCATCATTCTTTATTACACCCATGTTTAAGTCTCTTGTTAAATGCTTCATAACTTCATGCATTCAACACCCACTTAAACTCCACATTCATCTCACTCATTAAGTTACACTTAGTTACCCATCACATATCATTCATAGGATTCTATCTCTATGCTCACACTAGTAATTAGTCATAAATGGTGCACACAAGTCACTAATTACTTCAACAAACCAGATATATATGTTTTAAACAAAAAAAATTCAAAAAATAATTTCACGCAATCAATATTGAAAACAATGCCAATTTCCCCAACATTAATAAGGAACGTGTAGCATATTGCTACAATTTTTTGAGTTAAAAGGTGGGTTAACTAAAAATTGTTATCAGCAAAAGTAAAATCTATGATTCATTGAGAACCGCCATTGAAAACCTTTGCCAAAACCGATACGATGCTAAGAACAATACAAACAACAATGAACAAAACAACGTTTGACAATGTAAACTAATAAAAAGGATACAAGGATTTAACGAGGTTCACCCAATGATGGGTATGTCCTCCGTGGTGTGTAGTTTCTGTTTATATTATATCAAGAATGAGTATAAACAACACTTCTAAAAGAAGAATTACAATTGAGCAAGAGATAAAAACAAAGGCTGTTTGGCTTAGGGGTTGTGTTTGATGTATTTGATGTGTAAGTATGAGAGCCCTATATATAGTACTAGATACTAGAATATCAATAGCTCACTTGAATACATAGTTAATATTGAGTAATGAATAATATGAAATAACTCCAAGAACTTGAAAGGTCGAAAACTAGCATCCCATGCATATCAGAAGATCCGCTCGACCGAAACAGGGAGCTTGCTCGGTCGAGCGAACATGAGCTACATTCTGGAGCATTCTGTCTGACCGCTCGACCTACCAAAATGACTCGCTCGGTCGAGCGGATAGGTCGAGCGACCTTTCTGATCCTTCTGTCAGAATTCTGATCGAACTACCATAAATCAAGTCCCTTCTTCTTCTTCATTAATCTTCATTAACACCCATAATTCATCATGAATACTCTCCACATAATTACTTCCATTTTCATTCCACAAACCAAGAGTCACACACATGATTACACACTTTAACTTGTGCACTCAAGTCACACATACCATTCATAACAATCTCCACCTTGACTTGAGTTCACCCAAGTCAAAAACATTCATCAATCCAGTTCATAAATAAAAGAAAAACATACACACCTCAAATGCCCCAAAGGAATTATTTCAAGCAAGGAGCTAAACCAACCAAGTCAACACATAATTCAAACTTGGTTGTAGGTAATGACTTTGTCATCATGTCGGCCGGATTTTCCGTAGTGTCAATCTTTTCCAATAACACCCTCTTGTGCTCAACTTCATCCCGGATGAAGTTATACTTAATATCAATGTGTTTGGACCTTCTATGAAATGTATTTTGATTCCTAGCCAAGTGAATTGCACTTTGACTATCACAATGCACACTTACCTCACACACCTTATTGCACATTTCACCAACAAGACCTTTAAGCCATTTTGCCTCCTTGAATGACTCGGCCACGGCTATGTACTCTGCTTCGGTTGTTGAAAGGGCAACCACATCTTGCAAAGATGATTGCCAACTTATTGCCGAACCACCCAAAGTAAATACGAACCCACTTGTGGACTTTCTATTATCTAGATCACCACCATAATCCAAGTCACAAAACCCGGCAAGCTCGCTTGAATTCTTCCCATACATAAGACAAACATTAGAAGTATCTTTTAAATACTTCAATAACCATTTTAGTGCCTCCCAATGTCCCTTCCCTGGATTTTACATGTATCTACTAACCAAACTCACCGCATGAGCAATGTCGGGTCTAGAACATACCATTGCATACATAACACTACCAGCGGCACTAGTGTATGGGATTCTTACCATTTGCTCTTCTTTCGCCTTTGTGTGTGGACACAACTTCTTGGATAATTTGAAATGAGAAGCAAGAGGAGTAGACACACCGCATGGAGAAACGTTGCACAACTTTCTCAATGTACTTCCTTTGACTAAGGTATAGGATACCCTTAGTCCGATCTCTCAAAATCTCCATCCCAAGAATCTTCTTGGCTTCACCAAGATCTTTCATATCAAATTCACTTGAAAGCAACTCTTTCAAGCTCTCCACCTTAAACAAAGAACTACATGCTACTAGCATGTCATCAACATATAAGAGCAAATATAACAAAGAACCATCTTCAAATTTCTTAAGATAGACACAACTATCATAAAAACTTCTAATAAAATCATGTGAAATCATAAAGCAATCAAACCTTTTGTACCATTGCCTAGGAGATTGCTTCAACCCATACAATGACCTCTTCAATCTACACACATGATTTTCCTTACCGGCTACTTCAAAACCTTCCGGTTGCTTCATAAAAATTTCTTCTTCAAGCTCACCGTGAAAAAAAGCCGTTTTTACATCCAACTGATGTAACTCCAAATCCTCCATCGCCACCAAAGCAAGCAATGCCCTTATAGAAGAGTGTTTCACCACCGGTGAGAAAACTTCATAAAAATCAACACCCTCAATTTGAGAGTATCCCTTTGCAACTACCCTTGCTTTGTAGATGGGAGGAATGTCACTAGAAGGACCCTCCTTCCTCTTGAATATCCACTTGCACCCAACAATTTTCTTTTTCTTTGGTGCTTCAACGATATCCCAAGTCCCATTTTTGCAAGAGACTCCATCTCTTGCTTCATAGCCATCAACCACTTGCTTGAGTCATTTGAGGCCATAACCTCCTTGTACGTACTTGGTTCATGTAAACTTTCGACTTCGCTAGCAATGTTGAGAGCATATACCACATAATCACACTCTTCAATGTACCTCCTTGGAGCCACGATCTTCCTTCTTTGCCTAGTGTTGGACAAAAAAGGAGACCTTTATTGAACATCATCATCATTTTTCTCATCTTCAATATTGGGAGGTTGACCCTCCACTTGTGCATCATCATTTACATTATTATCAGTGGACTTTGCTATACTATATACAAGCATACTATTTTCATCAAAAACAACATCTCTAGAAACAATTATTTTCTTTGATTCATTACGCCACACCCTATACCCCTTTACACCCACTCCATATCCCACAAAAATACACTTTCTAGCCCTAGGTTCTAACTTACCATCATTTACATGAATATAAGCTGGACAACCAAAGATTCTAAGACTAGAATAATTTACCGGAGTGTTGTACCACACTTCTTGTGGCGACTTGAATTTCAAGGCTGTATGAGGTGAGTGTAACACCCCGACCCCTCGGACCGCTGATGACTACTCTCAGAGACTGTAGACTAGCCCCACAAACCAACAAAAGTCTTTCCAGCGCACTTTGGCCTCACTCGTGCGCACCCGGGAAAACTTCCCGGGAGGTCACCCATCCTAAGATTGCTCTCCACCAAGCACGCTTAACTGTGGAGTTCTTAGCAAATGGGCTCTCTAGAAAAGAAGATGCACCTTGTTGTTATGAGTAGTCTATCAATCCTTTTTCAATCTAAATCTGGGGTATTACAGTGAGCGGTTTATCAAATAACATGTCGTATCCACCGCTTCGGCCCAAAATTGCTTCCCCAAATTCGCTTGTTTTAGCATACACCGAGCCCTCTCCAACAATGTTTTATTCATCCTCTCCGCAACACCATTTTGTTGAGGACGACCTGCACAAGTTTTATGTCTAATAATTCCTTCATTAGAACAATATTTCAGAATTTTATTATCAACAAATTCAAGACCATTATCGGTTCTTAAGGTCTTGATGCTCCTACCGGTCTTCTTTTCAATCATCTTCTTCCATTCTAAGAAGACTTAAAAAACTTCATTTTTATGTTTTATAAAATAACACCAAAATTTTCTTGAAAAATCATCAATAAAGGTCAACAAGTAATTACAACCACTAAGGGAGGGCGTTCGTGAAGGCCCCCACAAATCGGAATGGACATAGTCTAAAATTCCCTTAGTGTTGTGAATGGCGGGTTTGAAACTAACTCTCTTGTATTTCCCATAAACACAATGTTCACAAAAATCAAGGTTCCCAAATTTCGTCCCATCAAATAAACCTTGTTTAGAGAGTTCAAACATACCTCTTTCTCCCATGTGACCAAGCCTCAAATGCCAAAGTTTGGTGTCGTGATCGGACATTGTGCTTGTGGAAACATTCGCCGAGCCAAGGATGGTTGAACCTTGAAGAGCATACAAGCTCCCATTCAACTTACCCTTCATCACAACTAGTGAGCCTTTGGCAACCTTCATAACTCCACCTTCACAAGTGATTCTACACCCGATCTTGTCAAGAGTACCCAAAGATAAAAGATTTTTTTTTAAGCCCGGAACATACCTTACATCGGTAAAGGTCCTCACAATTCCATCAAACATCTTCACTCTAATGCTCCCAATCCCAACAACCTTACAAATTGTGTTGTTCCCCATGGTAACATTTCCCCCATCAACAATTTCAAATGTATGGAAGAAAGTTTTGTTGGGAGTCATGTGGAATGTGCACCCCGAGTCAAGAATCCACTCATCATTATCTTTGTACTCATGTGTGGCAACTAACACATCACCATCATCACTATCATTCACATAACTAGCATTTGTATTACTAGTTCCTTCCCTAGCCTCCTCATTTTTCTTTTTCAACTTCCAACAATCCTTCTTGATGTGGCCCTTAAGCTTGCAATAATTACAAGTTTTATTTTTATTTGGCCTAATAGACTTGGACCTCCCTTTACCCTTGTTTCCACTCCCACTAGTGGAACCTTTCTCCTGTAACCTCCCTCTCACAAACAAACCATCACTAGCATTGCTTTGTGACTTTTGTGATAATTGTGAATCGATAAGATCCCTTTGTGTCAAGGCACTCTACACATCATCACTACTCAAATTATCTCTACCATAGAGTAGTGTTTCTCTAGAATTTTTATAAGAAGGGGGTAGAGAACATAAGAGGTAAATTGCCAAGTCTTCATCATCAAGCTTGACATCAATGTTTTGTAAATCCATTACAATGGAATAAAATTCATCTAAGTTAGGTTTCAAAGATTTACCTTCCTCCAAGCGTAAATCGTAGAGTCTACTTTTCAAAAGTAGCCTATTGGTAACACTCTTAGCCATGTAGAGTGATTCCAACTTCTCCCATATACCCTTGGTTGTTGTTTCATTAACAACCTCTCTTAGAACTTCGTTGGAAAGGCATAATTGAATCGCCGACAATGCCTTTGAGTCTATCTCTTCCCATCTTGATGGGGTCATTCCTTCCGGCATCTTATCTACACCATCAATGGCCATATGCACACCATTTTAGATTAAAATGGCTCTCATTTTGACTTGCCATAAGGCAAAATTTACATTCCTATCAAACTTCTCTATGTCAAGCTTCATTGTAGTCATGATTCTCAAACAACAACTTCTTAAGACACCGTAAAAACAACTTGGCTCTGATACCAATTGAAAACCTTTGCCAAAACCGATACGATGCTAGGAACAATACAAACAACAATGAACGAAACAACGTTTGACAATGTAAACTAATAAAAAGGACACAAGGATTTAACGAGGTTCACCCAATGATGGCTACGTCCTCCGTGGTGTGTAGTTTCTGTTTATATTATATCAAGAATGAGTATAAACAACACTTCTAAAAGAAGAATTACATTTGAGCAAGAGATAAAAACAAAGGCTATGTGTTTGGCTTAGGGGTTGTGTTTGATGTATTTGATGTGTGAGTATGAGAGCCCTATATATAGTACTAGATACTAGAATATCAATAACTCACTTGAATACATAGTTAATATTGAGTAATGAATAATATGAAATAACTCCAAGAACTTGAAAGGTCGAAAACTAGCATCCTATGCATATCAGAAGATCCGCTCGACCGAAACAGGGAGCTTGCTCGGTCGAGCGGCTCGGTCGAGCGAACATGAGCTACATTCTGGAGCATTTTGTCTGACCGCTCGACCTACCAAAATGACTCGCTCGGTCGAGCGACCTTTCTGATCCTTCTGTCAGAATTCTGATCGAACTACAATAAATCAAGTCCCTTCTTCTTCTTCATTAATCTTCATTAACACCCATAATTCATCATGAATACTCTCCACATAATTACATCCATTTGCATTCCACAAACCAAGAGTCACACACATGATTACACACTTTAACTTGTGCACTCAAGTCACACATACCATTCATAACAGCCATCTAATTACACCTCATCGTTCATATCAATAAGTTGTCCACCTGGCTAGTCTATAAGCTACATTATCATTAAAAAGCGAAGTTTCAAAGAGAATATTTTCAATGAGTATTTGCATATGAAAATTGCATGTCCTCTTCAGCAAAGCGCTTCAAAATATAATAATCAAGTTAGTAGTAAAATATAAATTTCAACAAAAAATTATATATATAATTAAGTCATCTGATTTATGTCTGAATTCTCAAATGTATACTCAATAAATAATAGAAGTTTACAATAATATTATTATATACTTGATACATATTATTATTATACTTAATGAAAATTGATCATAAATATGATATATAAATATTTTTCTAACGTGTGGATAAAATCATTATATTGTTGTAGTTTTATTCATCCAACCAACTTACTACTTTCAATCTTTTTCTTTATAGTGATGCCTTATAAAAATCTGTTTAGTTTATCTAAAATAAAAAACAAAAAAAAAAATAAAAAAAAAAAAAAAACACCAAAAATATAGGAGATAATATTCATACATACACGTATGAATTATGATAGATGTTATCGTGTTATCGAAGTGACATAACAAATTATATTATATTTTCAATTTTTAATTTAAAAAAGATGGTAAATGCTATGTATAGTATTTATACACAACTGCCAAGCGAGTTGCTTGTTCTCTTCCCCTTAATAGCCTCTCTTTCTCTATCTCTACCTAACACTTTTATATATATATATATATATATATATATATATATATATATATATATATATATATATATATATATATATATATATATATGTCAAATTGGATCACCACTTTTAATTCATTATTGTATCCTTAACTAGCAAGTAACTAACAAGCATCAAAGAATTAAATCTCACCTTTTGCCTCTTTCTTCTTTCAAGATCATTATTGATTAAGATTGATATCTCATCCATCCTCATACATTAATTGATACCAAACATATTTGGATTATTGTAAATAAACAAAGACATGATTTTCTCAAAGAGCAAGAAAGTTTGGTTGCCTAAGCTCAAATCTATGAGTTCATCAACAAAAGGTAATAACAATAACTTCATATGTTCATTTTGTCTTTTTGTAATGGTTATTTTTCATGTTCTAGTGAAAATTTAAATTTTTTGATTTCTAAATAAATCTATTAAAGAATATAACAAAATATTTTCTCCTATAAAATATATATTGTAATATCAGGAGCATACTTTTTTTATATCTTTAATTTTCTCATAATTTATAGAAATGTGATGTTAAAAAATGTGATTTCAACCCACCCTTTAATTGTTGTTTTTATGATTTAAACCCTAGAACTATTATTATTAGTGAGAATCTCAAAATTTGCATCAAACGAAATCTAGGGTTTTTTAATTTATACTTTCTTCATAATTTTCTTACATAATATATAATATCATGAACTTTGTTATTTCTTTTCTATTAGGAAATTATGCTACTAGAAGGAAAGATGTGAAAGAAGATTGCTTATGTGAGAAGCCAAATGTGAATGAAGAGTACAAGGAAGTCTTTAGAACACAATCTTACATGGAAATATTAAGCAAAGTCCAAGTTCTAGTCCCACAATCACCAAAACAAACTTCAAAACACAATCATTCTTCTTCTTCGTCTTCTTCATCTTCTTCAAACCTTAATTATTTATCATCCACATCTTCGCCTTCAACTTCATATTCGTCCCCACTTCCCTTTTACTCTGATCTTCTTCTTGAACCATTGCAAGAATCCTTAACCAACATCATAAAGTCCTCAAAGCTCCAAACCCTACTCATGGACTACTTTGATGCTAGCCTCGAAGCTTGCAATACATGTGAATCCCTCCTTATAAGTATTCAAAAAACTCGATTGAATCATCGGAGAATCCAAAGGGTGATTAGATTATCTCAAGGAGGAAACAACAATCAACAATGCATTGAAAGAGCAATACTACAAGACTTAGCTTCCTATGCAAATCTAACCAATCCTTTATCTAACACCAATAATGATTCAATAGATTTTCCTAGGATACGTGAGAAATATGCATTTCTATTGCGTAAGTTAACTACAAAAGGAAAAAAATTAAAGAAAAAGGAGAAATTCACACAATTTTACAAGAAACTAGTCAAGTATGGGTTCACGATTAGTTACACCATGGTCGCAATTACATTATTAGGCCTATCAAATCATAGCATGGTAGGGTTACAAGGAAGACCAAAAGGGGCATTATTGTCATTTTCTAAGGATATTGTAACAAAGTTAAGAAATTACATAAATTGTGATGACGTTAAAATGAACGTGCTTAAACACCTAGGCGAGCAACTAGATGTAGCGGCTCGAGGGATTTACATCTTCATCAACGATTTCGACACGGTGGAGAGGCTTGTAACACGGTTGCACGACGAGGTGGAGCATAGGAGAGAGATTGCCGCCGTGTGTGTAAGGAATGAGAAGTGTCATGAAGTGATGAGGGAAGCTTTAAGGGATATTCATATGCATGAACAAGGGTTTGAAGAACAATTGCAAGAGTTAGAAGAACATATTTACTTGTGCTTTTTGACTATAAATAGATCAAGAAGATTAGTTATTCAACAAATATTGTCTCCTTTGAACTCATAGAGGAAAAACAAAAATGTTTAAGATGATGATTAAAGTCATATCGTATATACTTTATTAAACGTGGCAAAAATCCTATTGAAAAAGGGATGAAAATTCCATCTTTGGGCTGGATGATTCTTTGGAATTTGAAGGTGTAGGAGTTTAGTTAGTTGATGTATTTTTGTAAAACAATACAATTCTTTCTTGTGGAATGTTATTAATTTGATATAGTTACAAAAGTATATAACAATAGTTTTTTTTTATCTTTTGATTTTGAACCATGAAATACTTTCTTCCTAGTCTTTTACTTTGGAAATCCTATAGATATGTTATTAAAACGTTATTTTAATTTTTTGACGTATCCATAAAGACAACTAGTTAACTGAAACAATGTTATAATGGGACAACTTTTATTGGAGTACCCTAATGTATTTTCACATGCAATATCAACGTGAATAAGTGATCAATTATAACCGTATCTTTAAGTAATCATTTAAAATTTTTAAATGATCAATTGTAATCTCAAAGTACAATTCTTAAGCAATCACTTACAACCTTAAATTGATCACTTACAATCTAAAAGTGATCAATAAAAGAAATAAGCTGATTATATGAGTCCGTCCCATGGTGAGACGGTCTCATATATAAGAAATAAGCAAGTCGTGTATGAGACCGTCTCACTATGAAATGAGCCCATACAAGCAGCCAATTAGTAAAATAAACATAAAAATAAATGAAATCTGAATTGTACAGGGTAACAATTTTTTTAAAAAACATTGGGTTGACCCAATTATGAATGTCTAATGGTGGGACTGCCTCAATAAAGAATTAATGTTTCTCAATTAATTATGGAAAATTTCACATGGTAGCATTCAACTTTCATGAAACGTTAGTGGTAGCACTTTTATAAGAATTTTCCACATGGTAGCATTCAGTTTATGCTTTATCTAACTGCTATAGCATTTTCTGTTAAATTCTTGTCAATTTTCGTTTAATTCACCATTTTGTATGATATTTCCACATGGTAGCATCCAGTTTATGCTCCCAAATGTTTAATTCGTCATTTTAACGTTCAATTCATCAATGCTCTCAAATGTTGCAAAAATTTTGTTTTCATTCTAATTGCTGGCATTATAAACTTCACAAGCGTAAGCACTAATACATGATTCAAAAGGTGCATTTTATAAGTTCAAAATGTGCATTCCAAACACATACATATGTACTTAATAAGGATTATAAAGTCCAAAAGATGCATTTCAAACACTGATACATATGTACTTAACTACTATCATCAAAGTTCAAATGTGCATTTTAAGCACTAATATATAAAAAAAATAAAAAAATCAAGACTCCATTTAAGATGTTTTTGAAGATGATGGCTTAGAAGTCGTTCTTTTACCCTTTGTTGGAGCACTAACATATTTAAACGGTGAATTGAACGTTAAAATGGTTAATTAAACATTTGAGAGCATAAAATGGATGCTGCCATGTGGAAAAACCTTACAAAATGGTGAATTAAATGAAAATTGATAAAAATTTAACGGAAAATATTATGACTGCTAGATAGTGCATAAACTGGATGCTACCAAGTGGAAAATTCTTACAGAAGTACTATCACTAGCGTTTCATGAAAGTTGAATGCTACTATGTAAAATTTCCGATTAATTTTTGAAAAATGCTATTACAAAAAAATTAATCTCAAGAAACTGCAAATGATCCACATATCATTAAGATTATGTTTGAACCGGTTAGAACTGTAAGTAAAATTCTGCTGTTGATCCTTAAAACATGCAGGAAATACGGTTTTCAAATTTCAATACATAAATAATAGTTGTGGAATACACTCTCCTTAATTTTCTTCATCCAGATAAGGTGTTCAACAGGCCAAGCTCCAACAAAAATGGGCTAGGTTGGATGGGCCTTATAAAAAAATGGGTTAAACTGGACTGGGCTTTAAAGCTCATCAAAATGAAATTGTGGAATGCAAGAACCGCCACACTATAGGATATGTAGAAAGACAATGCATTTTGAATATCACTTGCCAAAATGTTTTGACAAATTCTTTATTACAACCGTTTCATCGTAAGACGACTTAATACGGGTTGGCCAAATTTTAATTTGTTAAGAAAAAACTATTTAGAGGTAGTTTTTAAATTTTTTTGTTTAATATAAATAATTTGGATTACTTGTATAACCCGTCTCACCGTCAAATTATATCTTAATTAGACGTTTAATTAACAATATTGTGAAAAAGACTCTCAATGATGAAAGAAAACTAAACATGTCATATTTCAAACCATTGGGGTGTACCTATAAATATAACTCCAAATTGTTATTATATATATATATATATATATATATATATATATATATATATAATGTCACTCATATATTAAATGTAAGCCATTTTCTTGGTTGGTACTCCCAACAAATTAAAATTGACATGATTTTTGCATTTTGTGGTTTATTTCCACATAAGAATTAATCAAGCTAATGTATTCTTTTGTTTATCTTTGAAGGTGGTGATAAAAGATCTTTTAAGAATTAAGATAGAATATTTTTGTTTAATAGTTGATAGGGTCAATGCATATTAAAAGATATGCAGTATTTTTTATTTTCTTAGTATAAACAAAATATTGTTTTTTAAAATACTAAAGGTATAAAGATATCTCATGAAGGATACTATGTACAAGAAATTAACTTATTGTATAAGTATATATCATATTGTTGGTCTAGCATTTTGACTTTAGTCGTGTACAATTATGATGGGTATGGACCGAATTTGGGTCGTGTCCAGGTAGACTCAGATTCAGACCCTAATCTTTTTTATTAGATTTAGATCTGAATCTAAATCCGTAGGGTCTGAAAATATGGACCCGGACCCAGATTTTTAGGGTCTGGCAGGTTTAGAGTCTTGATTTGGGTCTAGAATATCTTTTTTTTTTCTCGAAATTTTTTTAAAATATATTATGAAGTACAATTTCGACCATTCGCATAAAATCATTTAAACATTTTCGACTTACGAGGATCTTCTAATACTTTATACAAATCGAGCGAATAAATATATTAAGTTTTCCAACATTCAAGTTCTTATAACAAAATATTTATCAAGTTTTTAATTTTTAAAGTATAAATACGATGACCACATTTTAAATTATATGAATCAACAATGTTCAAAATCACGTGACGTTCAAAAATATAACAAAATTTCAAATTAAATAATTAAATTTTTTTTAAAAAAACTTAAAATGGGTTCATGTGTCGGATCTGGGTCTCAAACATGTAGATCTGGATTTCGAACCCGGACCCTA
This sequence comes from Amaranthus tricolor, assembly GCF_026212465.1. Lineage (NCBI taxonomy): Eukaryota > Viridiplantae > Streptophyta > Magnoliopsida > Caryophyllales > Amaranthaceae > Amaranthus > Amaranthus tricolor. The sequence goes on along the minus strand of NC_080059.1, from coordinate 18,365,837 downwards.
AGGTCATGGACCCGGATACGACCCCGACCCATAGGGTCTAAAAATAGATGGACACAGACCCCTAAAATTAGGATCGGGTTGCATCTAGATCCTTAGGGTCCAAGACCCATGTCCATCCCAAGTCTTGCAATACAATTCATATGCTTAATCTTAGTAAATTCATCATTAAACGGACAAGAAAGCAACACAAACTGATCTGACGGAATGAACAAGACCAAATTTATATCCAAAACTATAGTAAATTTATTTCTTTCTCTTATATAACATTGCAGTACAAAACACTTCACTCTTGTTGATCACACAAAACAAACCAAAAGAAAATTACAAAATCTATGTATAAATGTTGAAAACAACAATAAAAAAACTTTCTTACCAATTTAAGTGTGTGCAAGACTATATAATATTATAGGATTTAATTAAATCCCTTTTTATGTATGAAATAAGCATTAGCAGTATACTTAAGTTCATGAGTAATCCTCCATTGTTAATCATCCATCGTTCCAATGAGAATTTGGCGGGCTGCTTCAGAGAAATAAAAAGCAATGAGCATGCCTCTGCCTATGAAAGTTTCCTCGGCTTAATTGAGGTCTGACGATATATTATATACTCGATCAAAAGTTCAAAACCCACAAACTGTTACTGCATAAAGCCTTGCATTGTGATTTTACTTGAACTGAACTCGACTCGAAAATGCCTGACCAAATTGCCAATTAGAAGGAATAACATTGTTGAAAACTTGGGTTTGTCCATCAGTTAAGGTGACTCTGAAGGAAAGTGATTGTCTATTAAGGTAAGCTAATGACTGCCAATTAGCACCCCAGTTTCTAGACATGGCCATCCAGTTAGTTTTAGAGCCCTTAATCTGTACTGATTTGATAGATCCTGCTCCTCCTACATTGCTGATTAGTACAAGCTCAAAGTAATCTCTTCCATTGATGCTGAATCTCACTCCTCCCTTCTTCATGCAAGGAACCCTGTCACATTTTCACTTTTTGATCAGAAAAATGATGTGTAGAAACCCAATTCTCTGTTTTTGTGTCAATCTATACAACCTAATCCGCACAATCTTATTCTTATCATAACAAGAAGTTTATTTTCTCATCATCATCATCATCTCCCATCCAAGGCAGGGTTTGGGAAAAAACGCTGACCAATATACTATTATGAAAATGTTACGATTGAAAGGACACCCTCAACTCAAATATCGCTAAAAAGATAATTTTTTAACACATTTAATTGCAATAATTATTTTTATTATGTCATTTTTGTCATCCTTAATGGTAAAATGTTACAATATCATATTCCCTTGTGCTATGTGGTTTTAGTTTAGGTGAGATTTGAATGATATGTGTATAATCATACACAATCGCATTCTTCATTGCAAATATCATCTAAATACACAAGAAGCATATATGAATATATGATGAGATGTTCCAAGTAGAGGTGTTCATTCGAGTCATCAGGTTAATTAGTTCAGAATTGGGTCTTACGTCCAAATTGATTTTTATGTAATTTGAAATTCAATGTGAAGTCAGGTTTGATTAAAAAGTCGAGTAAATATTGGATCATCGGGTTAGTTTTGAACGCCTCCAGTCCAAAGTATTTGAAAATTAAAATGAAAAATTCTAACCTTTGGAACAAGACAGGAATAATTCCACCTCTGTAAATCCCAATCTTCTGCCAAGCAGGTTGAGCCATGTCAAAGTGTTGAAGAGGAGGATTACACCAACCTCCAGCATTGTTTGGTAATGCATAGTTTGGTGGGCAGAAATTGGTTGCAGTAATAGTAACTGAACTACCCTTAATGCACCATTTGGGATCAGTCTTGTAATCACACATGATCTTATAACACTGCCCACATGATGCACCATTGTTGAACAATGCAGTACTTAGAGCTGCAGTGTTTGTCCCATACCCAGCCGAGTATAGGTTCCCATACCCACAAGCTCCACCTGCATCACACACTCAAGATTCAGCCCTATGTTGCTTTAATACGACATTTTACAAAGATAGAATATACACAATTTTAACCTAATGCATAAAAAGAAGTTAGTTATGATCAACCAGTGGCGGATCTAGCGTGATGTCACTGTGATCAGTTGACATATGTAACCAGGGATCAAAAACCAGTAAGTATGCGCGATTTACTTAAATTGACATCACTTTGTTTTTTCTTTCTGAAAATTGAGAAAGAGAAAAGAAGAACATACCCATAGTTCCAGAAGCATCACTACCACCATAGAAAGTTGCATGAGCCTTTTGCCATCCAGAAGCCCTAAAGGCATCAACATTCATAATAAGAAAGCATAATCCTATGATAGAAGTAGCTAAAGCTAAGCCTATTTTGTTCATTTTTTTCACTTCAAAAAGGCAGAGGAAGAAGGAATTGAGAAGATAATGAAGAGGTTTGGATTCAAGGATGATTTTTGTTTTTGCTGAAGTATTTGTTGGTGTATTGCTCCCTTTTATATTTGAGGTTTAGCTAGCCTTTTGCAACTACCTCACATGGATTCAATATAGAACACTTAACAGATAGAACAAAAAGATATATTATTCAAATAAAAATATAAAACATTTTAATTTTTTAATATAGAATATTTGTAAGTTTGATTATTGCTACTCTTATGAAATATATCTTTTAGTGAGACGACCTTAATTATTAAACTATTTAACCAAATATAAAGCGTTTCACGATAAAATCGTCATTTATAAGAATTTGTGTTCTTTTGAATAAAGGATTTGTTACAGTTACAGACATAGACATTTTTTCTTACAATATATCTAGAATTATATTTTAGTGTTGATTAGGTTCCAAATTAAAAATAATTTGTACTTTTTATGACTTGAACTAATAATCTCAATTCAATTAGAGTAAGGTCATGAGAATATTTTGGATTAGGATTCATCATCAATTTCAATATGAATAGTTCTAAAATATATGTAATTATGGATAACAAATTCATTAAACAAAGAATAATTATGTTTAATTTGCAAATATGATCTCATTCAATTATTTCCACGTTGTGGGTATTGACCTTTTTGTCATGTAACACCACAACCCCACATGGATTTTCCAGCAGAAAAGCCGCAAATAAAAACAAATAAAAACCAAACAAATTGCTGCTTTAAGATTTGATTAAAGTTGGGGCCTTGGGGGTGGGATAGCTTTGTTTCTTACTTGTTTGCATATGCTTATGTTTCTTTTTAACTCTTTGTGGGAAACTTTCATGCTCCCTTATACTTACCATAATATTTCTATTTGATTGGACATATTTATTAATATAATAATCCTATCATTAATATTTCTAATTGCAGATTATTAAAATATTGTTAAACGTTGATATCAATGATCTTTGCATCGAAACGAGTCAAATAAGATCTCATTTTACTATGTTATAACTTATAGATTAAGAGTAATGTACAACGTCAAAAATAAAATGGAACTATTAAGGTGAATATGAGGGAGTATAAGTTATTTTGTCCAATTTACAAAACTTCTATGTAAGTAAAAATTCAATTTTTGTTTGATTTCAAAAAAAAATTGTTAAAAGACAAATAAACTATTTTACTAGTATTAAAAAATTGAATTTTTGATAAAAGACATATTGTTTAAATTTCAGAGATAATAAGATTCAATAAATAAAATAAAATAAAATCTTGCTCCTCTAAACAACAAACAAAATGTGAAAGAAACCTATTACGAAGATGAAATGTTTTGTATTTATTATGTACACATCACATGGTATTGTTTCTCTATTCCATATTATGAGATGTTTAGATTCAAAGCTCAAATTAGATAACCTCATGTGTAATTATAATGCACTTGAAAATTTATTGACATTGTGAATAAATGTTAATAGTTATATGATTATTGGCTCATTTATGGGGGATTTGATTGTATTTGTACAGGATAATAGGTAGACAGCCATCCTTGTATTATTTAAGGTCTCATTTGACATATTTCTTATATGTAAAAAGGATATTTGATCTCATATATTACACACATTCTTGTGTGAGAGGTATGAAGGAATGTACTTAACCAAAAACTTAAGTTTATAGTTGAAGCTTTATGATATGTTATAACTCTAATAAGACGCTCTTTATATATATATATATATATATATATATATATATATATATATATATATATATATATATATATATATATATATATATATATATATATATATTATATGCTGAATAAAAAAATGCAAAGTTGGCGACGTACAAATTGCGATGGCCACTTGTTCGTTCGTCACCAATGGTGATGATAGAGCGAAGATCAACCGATGAACAGAGAGGGGCGACGACACAACGTTTGTCGCCATCAGTTGCCATAAGGTTATCTGGTCGAGGAGAAGGATTATGTGCGTCGCCAATGTCATCGCCATTTTTTGGTTAAAGGGCGATGATTGTAGTTGGTTGCCAGCTCGTCGCCTCTTTTCCAACGTCTTTTTGCTGACTTTTTTTGGGCGAGGAGGACGATTGGGGTTGGTCATGAGCTCATTGTCATATTAAACATATATTTTATGAATTTTTTTTGGTTTTCGATGGCTAGGGTTGGTCGCTAGCTTGTTGCCATTTTTATTGAATTTTTATAATGGGCACTACATTTTTTGTATAAAAAAGTAGATAACTAATTGCAACATGATTCTTACCCTTAACCTGTGGATGGTGAGGCAAGGGTAGAGCCAGCCGTGCTATTTAATTTTATTTACTAATAAAGGATTTTAAAAATATGTGTTCAATTGTAAAACAAAGCTTAATTAAATACAGTTACAATTTTTAATATCTCTTCATCAATATGGCTGAGAAAAGTCCAACCCATCAAGGGGGAAAACAAAATGAAAATCATGCAAATTTTTCCCAATATGAAAAATCCGCAAAGACCACCAAACCCGACAAGGAAGGATGTTGGATATGTGGAAAAATGGACACCAAAAGATGGATTGTTACATCTATAACGAAGGATGTATCCTTTGAGGAAAAGAAAGGAAATTGGTCGTTTAGGAATGACCCTACTGTGAAGGTTATACCTCACAAATAGATTTGAACTTTAGTTAGGATTTAAATCAAATTGGTTCAAGTTTGAATGTTGTGTAGGATGAAGTTTCATGATGGATAGATTTGGGGGCCTAAAGGCATGTATATATGCAAGCAAATGTTGTTCAAGACCTTCACAAGGTTGTAGATGGAGAAGCTCTCTATATGTGAAACAACTCTTCCATCAAGGTCTTAGGCAAAGAACAAGTAGAACTAGTATTTACATCGAAAAATGTACTCACCCTTAGGGATGTGTATTATGCTCCCGATATAAGTAGAAATCTTGTATCCGGGCTAACCTTGAATTGTTTAGATTAGACATGATCAAACACCGGGCCGGGCCGGGCCGGGTGGAAAAAGCCCATTGATGCGGGCCGGGCCGGGTGGAAAAAGCCCATTGATGCGGGCCGGGCCAAAGTGCGGGCCTAAAAGCTCTTGCCCAAACCCGTAATATGCGGGCTTGCAGGCCTATGTTATATATTATTTATACATAATTAAAAATACAAATTACAAATAATTGAAATAAAAAAATACAATTGTTACATATTATACATAATTTAAAACACAAATTACAAATAATTCAAATAAACAAATACAAAATAATCAAATTATGTAACTAATTAGTGATTTGATAATCGTCATTTTCACGATCTACCTCTTATTCCTTCTCTTCAACATTAAAAATGGTAGACCGACCTTGATGCAATATGGAAAAAAAAAAAGTGTTAGCATATGAAATAATCAAAATGTGTAATTAATTGGACCAACTTAGCTCCTTTCGGGCCAGGCCGGGCCGGCCCACGGGCCAAACACCAATCCCAAACCCGTCCCAAAAAAATTCGGGCCACTTATTTTCTGCCCAAACCCGCCCATCGGACCATATTTTGGTACCCAAACCCTCACTTTTTTGGGTCGGGCCGGGCCGCCCATGATCAGGTCTAGTTTAGATTATGAGCTTGTTTTTGAGTCTGATAGGTGCATTATTTCCAAGAATTCAATTTATGTTGGTAGATGCTATTTAGTTTTGAAACTTTTTAAGTTATGTTCAAAAAATCTAGTGTAACTTTGGTTTTGAATGATATTGATGAATTAAGTTCTTGTTTATAGAATAATCATTTGTATCATGTTAGTTTTACTAAGATGTTTCATATGTCAAAGTATAAGATTGTTCCAACATTTGAGATGCCTAAAGAAAAGTGTCATATATGCATGTTAAATAAGATAACAAGAACATCCTTTAGAAGTGTAGAAAGAAACACAAATTTACCTGAATTAAATTCATAGTGATTTATGTGATTTCCACTCTACTCATTCTTTGGGAAATAAAAAACATATGATTACTTTTATGCAAAATTTTGGAAAAACTATAGGTTTTATATTATAGAACCCAATTACTTTATACCGGTTCATTCCATTATAAAGTCAAGAGATGCTATATTTGCTGAAACTTGCTATCGCCACTAACTATACCTAAACATTTGCACCAAAATCCTTCTAAAGAGATTGATCCCCCAAATCAATCGAGTCCTCTTAATGATCAAGTGTTCAATAAGAATGAAGAGGAAAGTGCTCTTATCTTACGTAGGAGTGAAAGATATAGAAAGAAAAGTTTTTGGACCCGATTTTAAGGTTATCTAATCGAATGTGCAAGAGATGATTTTTGCTCAAGTGTTCCATATTTGTATGGAGTAGAAGGAGATCCGTTAACTTATACTGTAGCTATATTTTCACAAGACTCGAATTTTCGAGAAGAAGCCATCAAAATTGAGATGGATTCCACTATAGGAAACAACACTCTAGTGTTGGAAGACTTACTTCCAGGGTGCAAGCCCATTAGTTGTACGTGAATCTTCCAGAAGAAGATGAACCTTTACGGTTCAATATATTGATTAGTTCAATTTCCGATTAATGGCTAAAGGTATAAGGCAAAAACATGGTGTTGATCACTTTGACGTATATGCTTCGGTAGCAATGATAACCACGATTGGGTTAATCATAGCAATCCTCATCATTTAATCTAGTTATCTATCAAATGGATGTCAAATAACATTCTTGTATGGAGACCTAGAGGAAGAAATATACATGAAATGAACATAAGTTTTTTATCATGAAAGGACAAATATTTAAGGTGTACAAGCTAGTCAAGTCACTTTATGGACTAAAGCAAGCACCCAAGCAGTTACATCAAAAATTTGATGAAACTATCTTGTCATATGGATTTGAGCTAAATCAATTGGATAAGTGTGTGTATAGTAAATTCGATAGCAAGGGCAACGATTTAATCATTTGTCTATATATAGATGACATGCTCATTTTCGAAACAAGTTTGCTGCAAGTAGAAAAGGTAAAGGCTTATTTATCTCTTATCTTCAAAATGAAGGATAAGGGGGAGGAAGATATCATTTTAGGTATACAAATTATGAGATCTAACAATCAAATAATTTTAAGTCAATCTCACTATGTTAAAAAGATACTTAAGTGTTTTGATATGCTTGAGTCTAGTCCAGTGTCCACTCTTCTGGATGGAAGTTTGAAATTGTTACCTCATGGAGGTAGTCCAATCTCTCAACTGTCATATTCAAAGATCATTGGATCTTTGATGTAAGTTATGACTTCAACAAGGCCCGATAGAGCATTTGCAGTTGGAAAGCTTAGAAGATATACTAGCATTCTAGAACCAATATATTGGATAGTTATATGGAGAGTACTAAAGTACTTAAAAGGAGTAATGAGTCATGAGTTTTTTTATGGTGGATAATCTTTTGTACTTGAAGGGTGCCGAGATGCAAGTTGGATTCCTAATAAGGAAGATTCTTCTTCAACTAGTGGCTAGGTATTCGTGTATGGGGAGATGCGACATCATGGTCTTCCAAGAAGAGCATATTTATATTGGAATCTACTATGACGTTAGAGTTTATTGCCTTAGCATCAGCAAGCAAGAAAGCGAAATGGCTTCGGAATCTCATGTTTAAGATACCTCTTTTACCTAAGCCATTTTCACCGATGGCTATACATTGTGATAGCAATTCTGCTTTGGTAAGGGCTTATAGTCAAGTATACAAGGGTAAGTCAAGACATATCTCACTAAGGCATGACCTTGTGAAGAGACATAACAATTAAGGGGTCATAACTTTTGACTATGTTAATAAAAAGATTAACTTGATAGATAATTTTACAAAAGTTTAGCCAAGGAATTCAATTGATTATGCTTCAATAGGAATTGGGTTACGTCCAATTAACACTAATGAGGAAACCTAATCTAACACTCGATTAACACAGAGTCTTATGATTTAATGAGATTGAATCCCTTATTCGATGTTGATAATTAACTCAAGTATAAGACCCAAAGGGATCCCTTAAGAACTTGTGATGCTTTACGATATTGTTAATAAAAAGTTCTCCGGTTCTAGAGTTTAAGAGCTCTAGTTGTATGTGTTAGATCACAAAGACACAAAAGTTATGTAAGGAGAGCTTATCTATGTAAGTTTGAAGTTAGCCACTTAAAATTTTCATACCCATACCCACTTAAAATTCCCATACCTACCACCTACCTATCACCTATGTCGGGTAAAGTTTGTATACTTGCATTTGCCCACCTGGATATGCATTTAAACTCATTCCCACCCACTATTGCAAATTGGGTATACCCATTATGGATATATCCACCTTTTACACATGTCACATTCAGTCCCCGTTATATACTTTATACATCTTACATATTTAATTGTACACCTAATATTATTTATCCATACAATGTAATAAAATAAAATTAATATCATTATTTGTCAATAGTTTTTAATAAAATATATAAAATTAATATTAATTAGTACATTGTAGATATGGGGTGGGCATCTATGGAGCGGGGCAGGTGGTCATTGGGTGGAGCATGTTGGTATGAGGTTGAGCGGATGGGTATGGGGCGAGTAAAACCTCATAACCACCACTTACACCCATGGAAGGTAGGACTTTTCATACCCATATCCACTAGTTACCCTCCAAAACCATAATCATACTCGACTCAACTAGGGTGGATACGGTGTAAAACTTATATAATTTTACCCGTCTGTCATCCCTAGTCATGGGATCATAGGAATTATGCTCTAACTCCTATATACAGAGATCAAAGGATTAGGGTTTTTACACACCATTTTTCATTCACTCTTAGTGAAATTTTTGATCTTCTTACTCCATATATATTCTCCACAAGTATTTAGAAATGAAAGTTTTTAGCTATTTCTTATCCTAAGTTTGCTCTATATAATCTTTTGTTATTGACACAATCTAAATATATAATACTTATATTTTGAATGCAAATTGTTGTATCTCAAAAGTGTACTACAAGTTTAAGCCTAAGCACCAAGTAGGCAAAATAACGCTTTTAGGAAAGCTAGATAGTCTCGCTTTGGTATGAAGATTCCGCAAACAATATTGTCTAAGAGATCTTCATTTTAAAGTTATTTATTTCATGTTGTTTATTTTATTAGTAAGTTTTATAGCTTATTATTTGTAGCAGGTTGTTAAGACTTGTAATCTTTAATTTATGGTGCTTGTAATCTCTTAAGTATTCCTATCAATACAAAGCATATAACATGGACAAGGAAGGGACATTCAAGTGGAAGGTGATGGAAACGTTGTCATAAAGCTTGAGCAAGAATAGTAGAAGAGATCTTCTTAACCAAGTCTTGTGAACAATGTGATTTCTTGTGTTAAGTCTTTTAATTCGGTTGCCTATTTTTTGTTTAAATGAAACTAATGAAGTCGCTCATAGATTTAATGGGCATCTTCAAATACTTGTTGTGACTTGTTAGGTGTTGGTCGATAATGGTACGTCTTAGATCATAATTAATTTGATTTTCAAGTTTTTCGTAATAATCTCAGCGTTTGTTAAACTATAGTAAAAATATAATCATCATTGTGATATTATTTATTATATGCATATTTTGTATATTTGATTATTTAGGAAATCTCCATCATATAATTGATGCAATGCATAAACATTATTCAACACGATTATAATTATATCCATTTTTCAATTGAAGTATTGAACATTAGTTTGTCATGCAATTACAATTGGAGATTTTTTTTTTAAGTTGGATACAAAGAATTAATAAGTGACCCGCATATTATTGCTGATAATATGCACAAAAAAAGGTGGGTGATTGATAACTTATCTGATAAGCGTTAGTTAAGATGTCTTTAATTAAATTATACAAATTGGATAATAAAATACATGTATTCATTCATAATAAAGAGAAGTCATAAGCAAGAGAAAATGCTCATTTACACAATAAACATATTATTATATAAATTAATTGCAATTCATTCATTTGACTTCATTTGGTGGTTACTTGTTAGTTAAAAGCCAATGATGAAGCATCAACTTGGTTTTTCTTTGACTAAAACAAGTGCTACGGACGTTGAATTTGAGCATGAAATAATGCTTAGAATGGGGGAATATTGGTAAGACTTAGATTAATTTTCTTAACAAGAATAATATTTAAAAAATTATTTTATTCACATTAGACGATCATTAATAGGGCAATGTAACAAGTTAATGTCAACTAACTTTACACTAACAAAATTGTCAACCATAAAGTACTTTTTGGACTATGGTGAGAGTGAACACTAAACATGTGAAATGGGATGATGAATATATGTCAAGTTGGATTAAAATACAAATAAGTTTTTATTAAAAATGGCTCGACAAAAGACATATTAGTTTAGCAGGTCAGAGATCCCATTTAAAGCCTTATTAATGAAGGGTCTAATATGACCCTCTAACATAACCCAAACCCATTGCATAGCTCTAACTACGACCCACCAGGACAAGTTGATTTATCAAGAAAGATTTTCTTAATACTAAATTAACGATATTACCTCATGACTTTGCCAGATTAGTTATCGTCTACAACTGATATTTTTTGCTTCTTTTTAATTTGCTCTGCATAAATAATTTAATTCAATTTAAGTTTGTTGTTACTTTCATAAATTTTATCCTTAGATTATTATTATTCTTTTGGTTCATTTCCAATAATTAGAAGGAAAAACGGTTCCAAACAAATATAAGGGAAAATTTTTGCAAGTTATTACATGCTTTAATGATCTAAGAGCATACACAATGATTGTCCAACCCCATCTTGGTTATTGATTATTTTAATATTTTATCCATCTTCCACCTCACTTATAACCACTCTTATAACCATTTAATAACCAATGTATGCCAATAGTTAATCATAATATTTTGGTTATACATTTTCTCTCTCCTACTTTTACCCAACCCCACCACACAATTTATTACTTAAATTCTATTATTATTAAATAATGCATTTGGTAATAATCATTCAAAATTAATAATTATTTATTAGCATACATTAATTAGATAAAATCTCAAAAATTTAAAAATAATGCAATTTTGATATTAATTAGTACGTAATTAGTCGTTAATTAAGACACAAACAATAATTGTAACCCTACTACATTCCACAATAATAAAAATCATACATATATATTCTATTAGATGACAAAAGTCTTTGAAAGATAATAACGAACCGCGAACAAGTACAAACACAATGATATAATATTGCGATTACACATCTATTAATGCATATTATTGTCCCTACTTTGAACACCGAATTTGAGCCACATATGTTCAACTAAGTCTTTCTTCAATGTTTTATGCATAGCTTCATCACGAACACGTGCTCTATTAGACATGTAAGTTTCCAAACTTGCAATTCGGTTGTTGCTATTTTGGAACTGAAAAGGCTCTTCATTATTTTCATTACTTGAAGACGCATTTGTAGCTTGATCATATTCATTTGGATCGTAATACGTTTTATATGTATCTCTTTCATCCTCAACAATCATATTGTGCATAATAATACACGCTATCATTATTTTTCCTAACATTGATGCGTCACGAGCTAGTGCTGGATTCCGTATTATTGCAAAACGAGCTTGTAATACTCCAAAAGCACGCTCAACATCCTTTCGTTTAGCTTCTTGTACTTTGGCAAATAGACCTTCTTTTTCATTTTGTGGTAGTGATATTGTAGGAATGAATGCCGCCCATGTAGGATATATATCATCAGTGAGATAATATCCCATATTGTATGTGCGACCATTCACAACATAGTTAATAGAGGATGCACAACCTTCAAAAACATCATTAAACAATGGGGATCTATCAAGAACATTAATATCATTACGACTACCTGGTGTCCCAAAAAAGGCATGCCAGATCCAAAGATCATATGATGCCACAGCTTCCAAGATTAATGTGGGTTTACCTGGTCTTCCAGAAAACATACCTTTTAATCGAAGTGGACAGTTTTTCCACCTCCAATGCATACAATCAATAGAACCTAACATGCCAGAAAATCCACGACGTTCACCAATCCTTAGTAGTCTTACTAGATCTTCTTCATTGGGCTTTCGAAGGTATTCATCACTAAAGTAAGAGACTATTCCTTCCAAAAAATGCTGAAGTGAATCTCTTGCAAGAGATGCACTAATCCGAATGTAGTCATCCACAGAATCAGCGGAGGTGCCATAAGCTATTAGTCTCATAGCCGCGGTGCATTTTTGTAATGCAGAGGCACCAAATCTTCCTGTAGCATCTTGTCTTTGCTGGAAGAAGGGATGACGTTCTTCTAAAGTTTGCTTAATTCGGAGAAATATATGTTTGTTCATGCGAAATCTCCGACGGAATAATTGTGGAGGGAACACAGGATGGTCGGTAAAGTAGTCATTCCATAAACGACTGTGTCCATCCTCACGATCCCTTGGAAGGGGAACCCTTGGTGGCCTTGGCACTTAATTAAACATTTGATATACTTCAACTGGATTGGACATAAAAACTTCATCCATCATTCGATCGAACTGGCGATTGGCTTGCCTTCGTCTTTCATATCGTTGGGTTTGGCTATTTTCTGAATTGGAAGAGGAATTAGAAGAGTTGGAGCTATCGTCAGATGACATGTTTTTAAAACCAAATTAGATATGAGCATGGAAGGTAGAAGTATAATAGGGGGAAATGGATGGTTGTTCAAGGGAATCCCACTCTGATGTATCCATCTTGTAGAACGAGTGTTTATGATATGTAGTAATTTTTTTTGTCTTATATGGTAAATTTGAAGTCTTGCATGCATGCAATGATTCATAAAGTAGTTAATAATTTTTAAAAGTAATGGAGATGCATGCCTTTGCATTGTCACTATCACCTTAACATTGTTATGTACGTCAAAGCATAGTGATGCATGCTACTATTTCCTTTTCAGTGTTAAGTACATCAGTGAACAAAATTCACTATTACCTTTTCAGTGTTAAGTACATCAATGTCTAGTATTTAATATTTGCTTTTCAGTGTTGGGTACATCAAATACTTTACAGTGTAATGTAAACCATACACTAATACATTAGTCTAAGGGGAACAACTTCTTCAACAAAGTGTTCCTTAATTCTTGATCTTCCGAAGATAAGTTTGGCTTTGAATCGAGGTGTTTAAATAACTCCATATTAATTTTTCTTTGCTTCCTTGCTTCTTTCTCCCTTTCTAGTTGCAATCTTGTAAGTTCAACTTTATTTTCTGATTGCCTTATAAGGTTCATGTTCTGGGCAGTGTCTAACCATTGTTGCCATGCTCCACTTGGCATGTTTGGCACCTTGCTCTTTCCTTTATTTTTGTTAGATTCGTTGCTAGAAGGAAAGCCTGAATACCCGATATCACCACTGGTTGGTGTTTCTGGGTTTGATGAAGAGGAGTAGTTTCCAGCTTCATTGATACGAGATCTCTTTGAGTCACTTCCTTGAGTGGATGTCTTTTCCTTGCATTTTTTAACAACATCTTCACTTGGTTTCCATGCTTTATGTTGTTTTAAGATGTCCCAAACATGCTTTTCTTGAAAGGTTTTAGAGCATAATGAAGACTTTGTTTTGTCGTTAACATATATACTATATGCTAATTTCATAACATCTTCATCATTCATACCACTTCCCTTTTTTGATTCAGCATGAGCATGTGAGCCACAAAATTTAGAACATGAAGCATTAATCCTTCTCCAACGGTTTCTAAGTTGCTCCGTACCCCTCATTTTCAACAAATCTTCTCGTGTTACCCGATCAGTACCTTCTTCGAAACACCTTTGTTTGTATAGTCTAACATTATTATACATTTCCTCAATTTTCCTCCAAAAAACATCCCCCTTTTGGTTAGTGTTAGTTTTTTTATTTTGACTAACCTCAAGCCAAGCCTTCACAAGAACCACTTCTTCAGCTTTTGACCAAAAAATTTTCCTTCCATCTTGATTGCCTCATTCATTACCTCTTTCATTACCTTCGCCTTCTTCAACTTCTGGTTCATTTTCGTCATCTGATGCATTCGATGTGTATGAACAATGGAAACTCGGGAATGCACCATCACCTTGTGACATAGAAAAATGTTGAGACATGGGAAATGTTGAATCAATTTGAGAGATTTGAATATTTTCAAAAGATGGGATAACATTTGGAGAATTTGAATAATTAGGATTTTGTGGTGGTTGAAAAGGAAACGGAGTGAAAGTACTTGGATTTGAGAAATTGAGATTTTGTGAACCGTAATTCGAAAAATTTTGAAAATTTGTATCTAAATCTGAGTTGAGATCAATTGGAAGATTAGAATAGTAAGATTGAGGATTTGGATTATTTTGGGGCTGTGATGAGTTATGAGATTTTGTGGATTTTTTTTTCTGTTAGATTTTAGAATGTTCATCTTAACGCAATTTGCTAATAAGAAGAGTAATTTTCACTTAAAAAAAGTTGTTTCAAAATACTTCAATATTGGGCTCATTTTATAGAGAAAAATAAAATAGAGCCGTTCGTGTATTTTTTTTTTTAGAATTGTATTTTAAAAATTATGGCCGTTACAAAAATTACAACGGTTATAAATTCAGAGCAAATCTCAACGATTGATATTTGTATTAGGTGTCAAAATCTTAGCCATCCATGTCAACCAAAAAGCAAAAAAAAATTTGCATGACCATATACATAACCGGTTATTTGAATAACCTGGTTATTCAATTGATACCCCAATAATTTTTCTCTCCTCAATATTTTATTAATATTTTCATTTTCTCTTTCTTAATAACCACCCAAATAGTTAATGGCTGTGGGTACTTTAAGTAGGCAAAAAGTATGCATATTTTCAATTTCTAGAAAAACTTGGATCTATTACTTTACCTATTAACCTTAAAGAGTTAAAACAACACTGATAATCTCTAACAATAATACTTAATACATTGGAAAATTGAGATATTGGTTTAGATAGAAGAAATCATGAAGATAAGACTACATTACGCTAATATCATTTGCATAGATAAAATCATGAAGATAAGACTAGTTACGCCAATATCATTTAAATTAGATATGTGATCAGAAATTCATCGAGTTAGTTAGGTCCCTTTAATTGATTTTGACTCAATCATATAGTGAACAGAACTAATGATATGCTGTAATTAATGCCTCCGTTTTTTATTTCACTTTAAATCTTTCCATTTTAAGAGAGAGAAATTTAAAAAGGATTTTTGAAATATGTATTGAATATAATATATATTCACGTGTGATCTTATTAGATTTGTCTTGATATAAAGTTTTAAATATATAATTATACATACTTAAGAGACATCTTAACTTAAAATTTGCTTTGAAATGCGTGCTAGCAGTATAAAATAGAAAGGGGTAATTAATGTTTTATAAATTTAATTGATTTATGAGAGTATTTTGTAAACGGGTTTTTAGATGGCATCTGGCTTTGATAGTCTAAAAGGTGAAGTTTATATTAACCTTCAATAAAAATAAGATATATCTTTATTTAAGTATCATTAAGTGCTTTTAACCTATGTCGGCCCTTTGATAACATATAAAAATGAATTGAATTATAATTAGAATCTTTAAGGTGTGCAAAACTTCAAATAAAATCATCTTTATAAGCATTTTAAGAAAAAAAAAATCCATCAAAATAGTTTATACATACATAGGAGTATCTACTAAAACTTTTTCTCCATCATATTTGAAATGATAGATATTCATACAGTACAATATAATTTGATTTTAGTGGGATATATTTAGCGATATTTAATTTAAATGTCATTATTTCAAATATTATATAGTATATATAGAGGATTTAATGACATTTATTATACATTTTAGCAGCATAATAAAAAGTAAGTAAAGAATCAATATTAACATCTAGTCAAACAAGGAAACTAAATTGGATAATAATTAATTGCTAAAAACCACTATAGGTAAAATACAATCAAACAATTTGAAACTTTGGTCAAAATGTAGTTCTCCGCTATTTTGAATTGGAGTTAACAATACATTTAAAAAATCTCCCACAAACAAATTAAAGAAGATGCGTGGTATTTCAATTATAATAACATAAGATGTCCCAAGAGGTTGGTTATATCAATCATATTAGAAAAAATATTTATTTCCCATATATTATATTGTTTACAAAAATAGCTAATTGTATAATTTTGTACGTCTCCGTAATCATAACCAAGTATCATGCTAAAATATTTTATATCCCCTATCAACCTCTGCCTAACATCAACTAATTTAGCACATGGCTTGAGGCATGTTGATTAGGTCCTTCATTATCACTGATTTTTATACCAAGCTACCTTCACCATCATAATACACTACCTCGGTTTCTTAATTGTTTGTAAATACATTTTTACACCGTCTAATACAATTTTTATATATCAAGAGTCATACATAATTAAAATTATAAAATTTGATATCAAGAAAATATTTTATGTGATTCGATATATAGAACAAGATTTGAAAATAATTGTATTTTTCTCATATAATAACCTTAACAGGTAAAAAAATCATAAAATAATTAATAATGTAAAAGTTGAGTTGATTGTATCTAAAAAATGGAAAATTTATTGTTTTGAAAATGCGCTATTAAGAGTGGGTTATTAATAATGTTATTTAAATATTTATTTTCTATTATTAAGTTGACCTAGTCAATTTTTTATGGTGTGAAAAAATTATACTCCAATTTTTTACTTCAATAATCTTAAATTATATAAAATTATAGTAAAATCACTTATTAAATTATGCATATTGTGAAGTTATCATTAATATTTTCTATCATCAAATATAATTAAGTTATAATAATTTTTTTATTTTTCCAAGGATAAACTTGTGTATATATGATTATATTTTCATTAATGGATTAATTAAAGAGTCCAAATAGAAAATGTAGTTTCATGTTCTATGTTAATAAAAGTTAGCAAGAAATTAGGATTATCGTTAATTCGTTATGCATATTTCGGTAAGAATTTTGAAGGAAAAGAAAATGAATGCAAGAGAAGGAGAGAAAAGAGAAAGGAATAGAAGAAATATTAGAGGAAATATATTTAGGTTGTAAGGAAAAAAAAAAGGAAAGGATAAAGAAAAAAAAAGATTTTTCTTTTAAATTTTTTTAATTTAAAAAATATTTAGTTATTAATAAATTTAAAATACTTAATTCCTTTCAAATTCTTCCTTTCCAATTCTCCTTTCCTCCAAAATTTGTATCTAGAAAATTATATCCCTCCCTATTAATTTCCTATCAATTCTTTCAATCCAAATCTCTCCGCACCTACAATCACAATTTGGCCTACTTTGACCAACCCGCACCGCCTATTAATAAGCTATAACTATAATTAACAAATTGTAAACAATTTAAGCCTAATAAACCATTCAATTAAAACATACCATAAAAAATCTCTACCTATAATAACAAATAGCAAACAATTTAACCTATAAAATTGGCTTTTTAGGTTTCATCCTTTTCTATGGGATCTTCCTTTCATTTGCTTTTTCGCTCCAAATTGTAACAAAATAATGTTTTAATGCGTTAAGTCAAATAAGAGTAAAAAAGTGTTTTTAAGGATCATGGCTAGTCAAAAGATGACCTTTGACCCAATTATATTCATGACAAAATATGTGAAAACTGTTATTTGGATCGGAAGAATTCTTCATCATTATCATTATCATCATCACAATGAGTCCCACCCAAGGCAGGGTCTGGAGAGGGTGGGAAAGAAGGCAGACAAATACCTTCATCATGAGGAGGTCATGATCGAAAATAGTCCCTCAGCTCGAGTATCACCCGCCATATGAAGTCTGAAAAGCCTACAAAAGAAAAATAAACAGAAGGTAGAAAACACAGAACATACAAACACAACACCATCCACGAAAAGAAAACTAACCAAACAACAAGCAGACATAAAGACTAAGAAAAAAAAAATGCGAATGAGACTCACATACACAAATTTGGTGTCTCTTAACTACTCCTATCTTCAGTTAAGTTCTCCAAGAGATGTAACTCACCTAAATCCTTCCTAATTTATTCTTTCCATATTTTCTTAGGTTTTTATCGACTTTTTTTTACCATCAATTGTGATGCTTTCTACTCTTCTCACTAGTATGTCGCTAGCTTTCCTTTACACATGCCACCTCTATCTACTTCACGCAATTTTAGATAAATTGAAACCCCTAACCCTTCACTCTAATAACCTCATTCTTGATCCTATTCATCCTAGTGTGGCCTTACGTTCATCTCAGCATATGCATCTCCACAACTTCATCATCCTCGCATGCTTTTCTTAATGGGCCAATATTCCGTCCCATATAACAAGGCTGGACTCGCTGCTATCCGATAGAATTTACCTTTTAGTTGAGGCAAAAAATTCTTATCGCAAGCATCTCAATAGCTTCCCTTCAATTAAGTCACCTGACTTGTACTTGATGCATTACATCTTCATCTATCTCTCCATCGCTTTGGATAATTGAGCCTAAAAACTTGAACTTGGTTGAACTAGCAATCTCATTACCTCCCACAGTCACCTGTGTATCTCCCACTGTTCTTTGCCACTATAATTACTACTTAGGTACTTTGTTTTGGCGTGATTTATGTGCAATCCTTTTCCTTCAAGAGCTACTCTCCACTCCTCTAATTTCGCTTTGACTTCCTCTGGATGTTGCTACGAACACAATGTCATCAACAAATAACATGCACCAGGATACGATATCCCTGAAAGAACACTTCAGGTCTAGTTTAATCCATCTCTCATCAACTATATCTTTTAGCCTCCCTACCTTTTCAAATAATCTAGGGCAAGAAAATAAGCTTCTTTTATGTTGCTTTGTGTGACCAATTATAGAAAAAAAAAACATCCTCCTTTCTATTCACTATTATTGTTCCATTTGTCTTTGAAATTCTATTTATCAATCACTTTTAATTTATATTTTATTTTTAATCTATAAGATTATGTTGTTTGATTCATCTTAATGTACATTTAATTGATATCATCTTATTATACTTTTTACTCAGCCACAATTAAAAATATTTATGATTGAAATATTGCATTGTAAACAAACTAAAATAATACGAGACAATAATAGTGAATAAGATGAGTAGTATAATATTTCCTTAGGATAAACTAATTAATTTACTTAATAATACTCTTATAAGCATTATAAATAAACACTTTGATTAATAGTGGACATTCCAATTAATAAAACTGTATTTTAAAAAACTTCAATGGAAAGATGAATTCCATGAAAGAACGAAAGGTTTGGCTAAACATTTGAAAATGTGACACTATCATTTGTTGGAATAGAGACCATAGCGGCTCAACCTTAAAATGTGACATTATCCAATTTGCTTCTTATATATATTTTTTTTAATATTCAGATGATGAGAAATAAGATGAAAATGTTTCATCTCGATAGAAAGGATTTAGGCATCCTTATGTCAATGTGACTAATTCAAGGCTGGATTGAACCAGGGTTAAAATGCCTGAGGCTCACGGTATAGAAGAAAGAATACTATATAAATTGAAAGATTGAATAAAACAAGCTTTTTTATAAAAAAAAATTTCTAAAATAAGCTTCAAAAAATTTTAATTCACAAAATAAATGTCATCATGTATGAGCTTAAGGTTAGGTTTGTTTGCTGTTAAAATTTACCACGACTTTATTCGTTGTTAGTAATAGCGAACAAAGAGGGACAATTTCATAGCATTTGAAATGACAAAAAAAATTAAAAACAAAGCTCGTTGTTATGAACAGCAAGCAAACTATCTGGGAGTATTTTTTTGTCCCTTCAAATATTATGACATTGTTTTCCTTCTGGCTCAAACACGAAGACGTTTATTTTGAGAATTAAATTTTCCAAAGTTTATTTTGAGAATTATTTTTATTAAAAAAGCTTATTTTATTCAAGCTTTCAATTTATAAGGTATTATTTCTTCTATACCATTAGCCTCAGGCATTTTTAGTAATGTTCAATCCAGGCTTCAATTAGTCACATTGACACGAGGATGCCTAAATCCTTTCCATTGAGATGAAACATTTTCATCTTATTTTTCATCATCTGAATATCCGAAAAAAAAAAATCAAATTGGATAAACCATTCATGTTTCAACCAACATAATCAGATGATCGAAAAGCTAATAGAATAAAAAATGCATTGATTTATCGGTATTTTTTCAAGCACTGGCGATTATAAAACTAGGAAATCTAAGATGTGAAGTTAAATGTATAACAACGCCAATTAAATGTGGCAATTAAATAAAAAAGTGTTCATGCATCTATGGAAACTGATCAAAAATCATCATCCTCTTCTTCAGCAATATGCTTTGCCAGTTCCTGTTCTTGTTGCTGGCGTTCCCTCCTCTTCTCTGCGCTTTCCTTCTCCTTGTGCGAGTTAGGAGGGTAACGTAAAGCCCTTACAGCTTCGTTATGCATATTCAAACAAAAAGCGATTCTTGAGTCGAAAGCGGATTGCGGCTCAGTGGTGGAGTAAATGTCACCAGTCTCCTTTGAAAGCATCCATCCTTTTGCGTGATCCAGAGTTGCGTCAATTGCACCATCGCGGATCGCCTTAGCCACAATGCTCTCAGCATCAGCAACTGGATTTGGAGAATCTAATCTCAACTTTGTGGCTACATCTGCAAGCGAGATGCGGGAGTAGGAGATGCTAATATTTCTAAGTCCAGTCCTAATCACATTATGACGCAGACGGACAATCAAATTGTGAGTCCGGTCTTTATCAAAGGTAGAAGCAAATTTTTCAGTAACTCCTTTGAACAGCTCCAAGTCACCAATTCGAACCGCCTAGAAACTCACCATCAACACTTATGTCAGCAATAAAAGAAAAGACAGGAATCTACCTTAATCACAGGTTTAAACCGTGAAAATATGTGCAACAAAAACTCGCGTTCAAACACTCACATTCGTAAGCTCAAAGTACGGATGCAAGTCCTTTTCCATGCCTTTCTGCATAAAAATCGTCCGTTCAGGTATTTCCCCCAGCAGTAGCCTAACTATCACAGCCCATTTGTTGCACTGAATCCTGAAGCCACGGGCTGCAACAGGTGCTTTCCTAGCAGCCTGAAGAAGGCTCTCCTTTGCATCTGTATACTCCAATTGAATCGTCTGGATCTTTCCAACATAAAAGAGGTGACGGCAATGCTGCAACAGCAACCATTATATAACAAAAAAAACAAGTTAGTAGTCAGTGGAAAACAAGACAGCAACAGATAAATTTCATATTTTTACCAGAACCTGACTGAAGAAATACACAGAACCTATACTACTCTGAGTCTCCAACTCATAGTTTATTACTGCCCAAAACATAAAGCAAAAAATGACCCAATAAATAAGGCCAAGAGAACAGAATGAGATACCTTCAAGAATTATCATCAAATCTCAAGTTTTCAGATTGAATTATCCTGATTAGATCAAACCTACTTTGTTCCAGTCTGAGACCGCACATAGGGCAACAAGAAAAACAAGGCATATGCTCAAATTATTCACCAATATGAAACGGACAAATCAGCATAAAAGTATGTCACCTTAAACTGCACTTGGGTGGGAGTCACTAAATAGCATTCAGTTGATAGAATGACTATTGTGGTGGCTTAGTACTAATATATTCATGAATTTCTCCGTTTTCTTACCAAAAAAAAAGGACCTTTCTCCTAGTAACGAAAATATTATACATTTAATACCTCTAATGTTGTTTACCTCAACCTCAAGCCAAATATTGTGCCAACACCTATGGACATAGGTATATGAGTAATAAGCATAAATGTGTATCAATTTAACATAGAAATATAGAAAGTTGAAACTTAGGGGATTTAATATGAGACGGAGAAGACTAAAGGTAACTTGAAGGGAAAGAGTGGGAAGAGGCATGAAGGATTTAGACTCAACATATTGAGATGGTAGAAAATCAAAATACCAAAAACCTCAAGTGCACGCCCACTAGAACTAATCTATTAGTTCATGTAACAAACCCCAATCTTTTGGGATTAATGCTTTGACATTATTGATATAAGGTTCCAAATTTAAACCTTGGTCAATGCCACCATAAAAACACAGTCACCCAGTAAGGTTCCTAAGTTTCATTGTTAATGAGACACAAAGTATGTGAGATAGAGATTGTTGGAATTGCAACATAGTCATAAGAGGGTAATTCAAGGGGGGTCACTGGTTTGATTTGCAAAGATAGCTAATGGAAAATGAATTGATGAGGTAAAGTGGAAGTGTGCTAATGATTGGGTAGTTCAATTGAGTGGAGAAAAAGAATGACATAAGACACAGTATGGAGGCCGGTAGCTAGGTAGTCAAAAAAATGGAGACAAAAGATAAATAAGGGGCTATATTTGTTTTAATTTATGATTTCCCACATTACATTAGGGTTGTAATTAAGTTTTAAAAGTATAATATTCTTATATTCAACAGCTAACTATATAATTGAAAGCATGTTTAGTTGTTTATAACTTTACATAGGCCAATTTTGAGAAGGAAATGAAGGATTTAAAAGCTCTATTTTCTATCTCTTCACATTTAAGTTGTTTTGAATACACTTCGGTATGTAGGGTGGGTTTATATTCTTTTCCAATGGAAATAAAGTGGAATTTGGATTCTAAACCCAAGGGTTTGGATGGAATAACATTAACAAACACATACCTAAACCAATTGTTTGGTTTATTTAAATTAAAGAGTAAAAACGTCATATCTCCACCCTAATTTTCTCTCCACTCAGCCACCATCTTTTTAGCTTGAACCACAAAATTGCATCAAATGCAGCAATGAGTTCAACAAATCTAGCAAACTCATGTATTGAAATGAACTTATAACCCTTTACTCATGAGTCACAGACTCAACATTCGTGAAGATTCTCAATTGGCAATTTGACCATTGCAACAAAGATACGGAATGTTATTTAGAACATAAAAATGAAATTTCCCTTCTAACTCCTCTCAAGCCCTCAACCTCGCAAGCCAAAAACTAGTAAATATCTCATCTTCACTAAAGATTAAGGATAAGATGATGGTAGGCGGCGGAGAATGGCAAGGTGGACATGATAATAGAGGAACAAGGTTTGTTGAATATGATAACGGTAGAAAAGTGTTTTAATGAGTGTGATGATGCAAAATATCAAAAAAATGATTTTTTTTTCATAAAAAATAAATACTTCAAAATTCAAAACAAAAATCTTATTCCAAAGGTATGGTTTTTAAAACACACATTAGCCACTAAGGTGTGAGAACGACATACCTTCAAATTTTGACAAAGTGGCTCCTTAAGTTCAATTTTCTAAATCGACAAACTAAGCTAAGTTTGAAATGATTCTAAACCTATACGTAATACAAACAAATGAACCAAACGCCCCTCCCCAGATTACTACTACTGGTAATTAATTCATTACACTATCAGTAAACCATTAAGTGAAGTAGGATAATGTAGAACATGATTGATATTAAATCTCCCCACGCAACCAGTAAAGTAAATCCTTTCATTGAAAAATTACTCATAGATTTTCGATTGGAAGAAAACCCTTGTAGTAAAGATATCATGCTCCAAACCGAAAAAGATGAAAACCACTTCTTATCATGCATCACAACCATATCATAAGAGTTTGAGTTTACTTTAACATATAGGACGCATTGAACGCAAAATCATTTGCATTCACCATAATATACATTTCGTGACCATCACTGTGATCATGACAGAAAGTGTATTTTTGCAATATGCAACAAATGCATAAAATACTTTTACTTAGACTCCATCTAGTTGTATTATTTTACAATAGTCATCAATCCAAATATATGCACATCTAGTAGATCTCTAGCTCTTTTGATGCCCACAAATTGCTAGTGTTCACCTTAATAGTGCTATTGATGCACTCAACTATTTTCTTTAGCAGTTGCTACGGTTTTGATAAGTATTTTCAATCATGTATAGTCGATTTGTCAAAGCTTGCAGCGCACGAATAGCGGAGATGAACAATGCTTCCTATAAGGTGAACTTTTCTTCTATAGGAATGGCTTGAAAAGGATTAGCTAGTTGGAAAATTTTGTTAGGGTTTTGCCCAGTTGGATTTATGACCTTTTCTTTGGTAGGTATATAAAATTTTTTTGTAAAAAAAATCATTTAGCTCTTAGCTACACAAGCATACAATAAATTTCCAAAGACAACAACTTTTCACCAAGATATCTGAATTCCATAAGGTTCTATTGGGGAATATGGAATCAATTTCAATTCCTAGTAATTTTCGAAATTAAAATCCCAACTTTAAATTCCAAGATCTAGTTTGGTAAACACTAAAACTTGTAAATCCATGGTTGTCTTGAAAATGGAAGAATTTTCCGACCCTCCTCTTCCATCACAACCTTTACTTGTATTATCAACAATGCAACATTTCACGATACCACTTATGTCTCCCTTGGCACGTTCCCTTCAATTCATCAAGGGCACCATCCAATTTGCCACCACTACATTGCCTACCTCTTACCATCATTCACTACAATAGAAAAAACCAACAAATGGAAAAAGTAATCTCGTAACTCATAATCATTTTACCCAAAAAAACTCTTGTTTTCTGACCATTAACTCCGACATTCAAGTATTAACAAATGAATTCAACAATATAAGGTTTAGCTTGTTTGCTAATTATCATATACTAGTAATTGAGTTTTTAACAATGGCAGATGTACCTCCATATTAGAGAACCAATTTGGATATCTACAATAAATCAATTCATCTTATGAGTTAAATGATGGAATACTATAGGGCCAGAAAAAGGGACTTGCACAAGGTTTTTATTAACTAGGCAAGGTTTTAATTAACTAGGAAAAAGCATATGACAAGGTACTAATACAAATACTTTGGTGGGCAATGAGAAGGAAGGTTGTTCCCAAGAAATACATTAATATAGTACAACATATATATCAAGAAGTAAAAAATACAAGTGTTAGGACATGTAAAGGGGCAATAACAAATTTTTCCGATCACAATTGGCTTTCATCAAGACTTCGCACTAAGCCCCTTTGTTTCCGCAACGATCCTAAATGAGATAACTTGATCGATACAAGAAGTTTGCCGATGATATTGTTTGGTAGATGAGACTATGGAGGGGTAAATGTTAATTAGAATGATGGAGACAAAAGTTGTTGTCACGACGTTTAAATTTAAGTCGGAGTAAGACAGAATACATGGAGTGTAACTTTAACACAAATGAGATAACAAAGGCACCATAAAATTAGAAAAGAAGAAATCACTCAAAGTGGATGCTGCAAATACCTTGGGTCTATATTTCAGAGTAGTGAAGACACCCAACAAGATGTGACCCATAGAATTAGAGCGTGGATCGCAAAATTAGAAAGCAACTACTCGAATATTATGTGATCGAAGCTGCGTTCTAAAAACTGTGCCCGAGGCACACCTAGGTGTGAGGCGCAACAAGGCGCCGGTACAAACGCCTCCACGAGTCCAAGCGTAGGGCACTCTAGAAGGCGAAGGAAAAACGCACCTTTGCTGCACCTCAAACGCCACTTGCATCTCGTCTCATGCACCTGTGGGTGATCTATTTTGTTTGCAAAAATAATACTTCGGGTAATTAAAAACATAGCTTTTCCCTAATATTTCTGAAGCATAATACTTTACTTGCTTTTGGAAAATAAAAATTTACCCCCTTTTTAACCTTAAAATTCGAAGAGAGAAAGCTTTGGGTTTTCATCTTCTTCACCTCTACGCCTAGTCCTTTCTTGCTCTGGCCGACTTCAACCATGTTATCTCTCCTTTCTTCTTCTCCTTTCTTCTTTTCTTTTCTTCTTCTCTATTCTTTTTTTCTCTCTGATACTCTTAATTGAAGAGAGAGAAAATATTTCTTTATTTATTTGTTTTCTTATTATTCTCGCCTTTCAGTTTTGGTAATCTATTCCCCCTTTTTATACTAGTTCGATCCCCCTACCTATTGTTTTGATTGTTTTGTTCATATGTGTTTTATTCAACTATTTATTTATGTGTGTATGACAGTATGAGTTTATTTATATAAGTTGTTACTTGTTAAAATGTAAACGACTGATAATTTAGCGCTTAATTATATTAGTTGCTCCTTGTTAAAAAGTTAGTTGATTGAAAATTTAGTGTTATTTTAGTAATTCGTATGAAATAGATTAAGAAATAGTTACTATTTAGCGATTTAGCTGTTTAATTTTTCTTATCATTGCATAATAGTTATAAATTATAATGATCACTTACTTAATCATATAATGAAATTGTTTGCTTGTCATACAAAAAACCCACGCAACTTGGAAAAAAAAAAACTTCTGGCCCTCGATTTGCCTCGCACCTCTTAAAATTAAGGATTGAAGTGTGCCCTTGAAGTTAAAGGGCAAGTTTTATCAAGCGACCGTAAGACTAGCGCTACAATATGGAATAGAATGTTGGATTTTATGAAAGGATCATGGTAAAAGTACGGTAATAGCGAAAATGCAAACGTTCCGATGGATGAGTGGGCAAACCTTGAGAGATATAATTCTAAACAAAGATAGAAGAAAGGGTTTAGGAGTTGCTAATATTGAGATTAAGATGAAAGAGAATCACTTAAGATGGTTTAAAAATGTACAAAGACATGGTATTAGCAAACCGATAAAGAAGAAAGAAAGTTGGAGCTAATGAGACTTATAAAGAGGGCAAGGAAGACCAAAGATCACTTGGAAGATATAAGTGGAGAAGAAAATAAAGGATCCAGGCTTACAAATCAAGATGATAGAAAATCGAAATGAATGGAGTCTAATTTATGTGGACTACCATTGAAAGTTTGAAACTGATATATTGGCCTTATGTAGCCGATCCCAATCTTTTGGATTAAGGCTTGTTGTGAAAAATGGCTAAAGAGGAGGGAGAATTAGACTCAACGTAAGCAAGGAAAGAAATGTGGTGTGTGTGCTAGTAAAAGGATGTGTGACATGAAAAGAAGCATTTGCGACAAGGATGCATAAATTGAGAGACTATAGGAATTGGAAATGACGAGGTTGAGTAAGCATTTAAAATTTTTTATGTTGAGTTGTAGTAATGGATGGTGGAATCGGACCACATCTAGATGTGCAATTGAAATCTATGTTGCCAAACATGCACAACACCACATGACCAAAACATAATGAAATACCCACAAATGCAATAAAGATAGAGGCAATAACCTTTTTCTTTTCCAAAACAAGCCATAAGAACCTTCTTAATTGACAAGACATCAATATAGATTGAAATATTCAAACACAATGTGGTAACTGAAAACCATGTTAAATGACCAATCATAGTTAAAATACAGCTATACCCAAATTAGATTATACTATATCATGGTAAGATGTTGCTAGTATGATTAGAATTTGGTTGTAGAGGAGGATTACCTGCTGATTAGAGTGAGCCCCAAAACTTGGTGCCCTAGACCTAAGCTTTTCAGCTTGATCATATAAATTGTAATGCAAGTAATTTCGAAGCAACAAATTCAGAAGTGTTTCCTGCAGTATATACAAAATATAAGCTACCATTCTGGTGTGCAAAGGTAAAAGGAATACCATCTCAAAATTCAAAAAGCTAAAATATAATAGGATACAAACCTGACCAAGCTCATCATGATTCAAGGTTGCCAAACGGTGTAGAGTAAGTAGTTCACTGGAAGAAAAAGGTATCAACTTAGAGAATTATAGCAGAAGTATCAACAAATCCGAAACCTCGAATTGTTAACTGCTTCATAGTCACATTATTAATAAAATTAAATTACTCCAATAGATGAGCAGCATCTAAACCTACCCACGGATTTCAGCAAGATCACCAGTAAGCTCATAACTAAGTGAATAGAAGGAATACAACTTTGATGCTAGAACATCTGCAACCCTTCTTTTTAATGACTTCAATCGAACAATGCTTGCACAAGCACAAGACTTAGCCTAAAGATTGTCAAAATTAGTAGGATATCAAATAGCCCAACGTAAAGATTAACACACATGGACAACCAAAACACACCTCATTGTACAATTTTTGATCAATAAGAAACAATAATACAATCAAGTAACAGTAGATTTCCAGCTCTGGTATAGTACTCTTCCCAAAAGATTGGACAACAGATGTAGCAGTGTCAACTTCCATCTCATGTTCACCTCCCTACAACCAATGTCAAGAATGTGAAATGAGATTTCCATGTCAAAAGAGAGAATAGAAGATGCAAGCAGTATTTTGATAGCTAAAATGGCATGTAATTCATAAGTGTTATAGTAACTAGTGTTCCCCCTCTTTATCAACTTTTTTAAGCTTCCCCTCTTTATCAACTTTTTTAAGCTTCCTACTTACAATTGTACAATATAGATATCAACAAAAGCCAAAGTATGACAAACCATCAGCAGAAAATATACCAACAAAAAACCTCATGTTTGGAGGATGATCTATTTATCTTTCAAATGTAGTTACAAGCCTACAAATATTAACATTGGTATTGGAGCATATTAATGGATGTAGGGAAAATATGAGTTGTGATTCTTCCTAATGATCAATCATTTGAAGCTAGCTTAACTAACTGGTCTAATTAAAAGAACAATTGAAAGAAAAGGATAAAAACTTCCTACTTTTCCAAGTCTTGGACATGTGGAAGGTTGTTAGACACCTTTCACATGTCTACCCTTTGACTTGGTGTTCTTTTGACTTTTGTTCAAAGTTGCCCTTGAAGATAGAAACTAGCTTGATTAACGCCATTGATTGGGAAATGGTCGTGTCTTCAAATCTTGGACTCGAGTGCTGTTGAACTTCAATGAAGTCGAATCTATCATCTTGGTCGAAAGGCTTCAATTTGTGGGCTTGGATTGTATTTGAAGCCAACTCCTTGCCTTTAAACTCTATTCGAGAAATACTTCATTTGGGTTTGGTTACTCACACGCCATCCCTGCTTTCTTTTCTAATTGGACTTTCAACTAATCTTTTGGACTTTGATGCTACCTTGGACGTTTGACTTGTCCTTCTCTAAGCCTGTTCTCTTCTCTTTTAATCACAGACTAGAATACAAGACCCTTTAAATCAAATTAAGAAGGCCTAACTTCTACTTTTAAATAAGACATTCTTAAATAGCCACAAACGGTTTTATTGACAATAATAATAGATATATAACCTTAAAACATAAAATAAAATAACTTAATCAGGAATTCAACTAAACACCAAATTTTTATTAAATTGACCGCAACAACATCGTCCTTCACATTCATCATCCATGTGTAGATCTTCCAATATGAAACACAACTTAGAAGAATCTTCATTGTAGGGAATACTTACATCGTTCAGGAACAAAAACTTCATTTGATGGGGTCCTTTTAAAAAAATATAAAGATGGTAATGGGTCAAGTGTGGGTCGGGTACAACTCTAACCACACCTCGAACCCAGACCCATATTTTTTGTGGACCCATACCTAAACCTTCGAGTTGACCTACCCATGCCGCATCTAATGGATCTAGAGTTCTAAACGAGAGCTAAATGGATCTTAAATTAATTATCACAAATTCTTAAATAAGAAGGTCTAACGGTGAGACCATATTGGCTGACCCAATATACACTTACTGTCTTAAAGTGATTACTTTTAATCTTAAATTGATCATTTACAATTTTTAAGTAGTCATTTTAATAGTCTTAGAGTGATTAGTTAT
This sequence comes from Amaranthus tricolor, assembly GCF_026212465.1. Classification (NCBI taxonomy): domain Eukaryota; kingdom Viridiplantae; phylum Streptophyta; class Magnoliopsida; order Caryophyllales; family Amaranthaceae; genus Amaranthus; species Amaranthus tricolor. The sequence goes on along the minus strand of NC_080059.1, from coordinate 18,335,774 downwards.
AACTTTAAAGTAATAACTTATAATATTAAAATGATTAATTAAAAACGGTTAATTATATGAATTTGTCTCATGGTGAAACGGTATTATAAAAACTAGATGTTTAATTACTCATAATAAAACCCTTTTTACTTTTTAAAGGTTTCATTAGGACTAAAATGGGTCTATAAGTTATTTATAAGTCTAAATTGAGTGCAAAAAATATAGAAATATGATTGTGCCATAGGTCAGGTTTCGGTCTTAATTGGGTCTACAGAGTGTCGGGGTCGGAAGACCATAGACCAGACATAACCCATTTATTTAATTTGGAGCTGAACCTAAAATTAGGGTCTGGTCGGTTCCGATAGGGTCTTGAATCAATGATCATCCCTAATTGTTGATTGAAACAATTTTTTTCATTGGAGCTATACGCAGAACAAAATTCAGGCGGCGGCAAACTAGGGTTTCGAAGATGTTTCCGAAATGGTATTCGACAATAAGTTTCCATAGCAGGATTCAGTGGGAAGTTTACAGTATTGAATTCTCGTAAATAGGGATGAACAAGGCTAAACTTCTCAATACTTTACGAAACACTAGTTCACATAATAAATGATGACTCCTTAAGATAATTTCAGTATTAATCGTACAATCTTTTGCTTATCAACAAATGCCAAATAAAAAGTAAAACATAAAAACACCCTAGTAACACCAAAAGAACAAAACATGAAAAATCACATAAAGTAATCCATGAATGTACCTTTGGAAGAAAAGCAGAGATTCTTCCATGAGCTTCAGAACCAGAAGAAAGAGCATAATCAAGGAATAAATTGAGCACACGAGCAGTGAGCTTTCGACGAATCGCAAACGTAAGACGAATTGCCCGGGAAATACGACGATTTTCCTTAGTGTAAGACCCCGTCTCCAACAAAGATCCAATTTCCTTTAAATCTACAACAAATCAAATTAAAGCGAACAAAATTTAAAACCCTAGAAATTGGAGAAAATCGGGTAGTGAGAAAACGATTGATTGAAGAAATTAGTGCATACGCTTCAAAGTGGGTGGATCAGAAGAGGAGAGAGAATTTGAGTGAGGTTGAGTATCCTTCATTTCCACATCTTGCGTCATTTTTATGGACTTGTGACTGAAATTGAATGAAGTTGTTTATTGCCGAAATTGAAGAAATGTGGATGAACTTGATAATATAAACCCTAAATTAAGATGATTTGGGGAAATTGGTTAGGATTTTGAGTGAGGATTATTTGGTTAGCTACAAGGAGTAAGGGAGTTGAAGTTCGTTTTCGTTTGCTACAAGAAGCTCCAGATTCCAATCAACAAAAAAACATGAGAAATTTCAAAGGATAACGTTGACTTGTTCGATTTTCTACCTACTAATCAAAGTTTTTTGTAAAATTTATGAAAACGACGATGTATTAGAGTTCGAACAATGTGTTTCAAACTCCAATATTGCCAAGATTGAGTGTATGAAGTTTAGTGAAAAACAAATTACGCTATCAATGATATCAAAGTTTGTAGGAGAAAGTAAAGCAATAAAACGACACAAAGATTTAACGAGGTTCACCCAACTTAGGCTACGTCCTCCGGTGTGTAGTATCTCTTATATTATCAAAAAGGAGTTCAAAGAACTCTCAAATATGAAGAATTACAATAGAGAAGAGCAAAAAGGAGTTCAAAGAACTCTCAAATATGAAGAATTACAATAGAGAAGAGATATAGGCTAGTGTTTGGCTTGGGGTGTATTTTGTGGATGATTACAATGTGAATGAGAGCTCTATATTTATGGGAGAGATCACACTAAATAACATTAAGTACATTAAAGCTATGAATAAATGATAATGAAACATCTCCAAGAAAGTCAAAAACAGCATCTTAGGAGCATCAGAGACGTCGCTCGACCAAAGCAGAGGCTCGCTCGGTCGAGCGACCTGGTCGAGCGGACTACAGGAAGTTTCTGGTTTCATTCTGAAGCTCGCTCGACCCATTCTGAAGCTCGCTCGGTCGAGCGAGCTGGTCGAACGGCACTTCAGAGGGCTTCTGACATTATTGCTCGACTTGCATAGTAGAGCATCTTAAACCTTTGAACTTCTTCATTAGGTCCCATAACTCCCATGAATAACTCATACTTCATTACCTCATTAATCCATGCTTTAATCATCATCATAAACCACAAATATTAAGACAAAATTTAATACACCCATTCATGACATACTTATGGGATTCCATCCCAAGAGTCACCATATGAAAGCACCTATCATATGTACACTCAAGTCACACCATTCATAACAATTTATATGATAATTATAAAGTTTATCTAAGTGAAACTTTGTGACCTTTTTTATTAAGAAAAATATTTGAAAATTGTGTAATAGTATCTAAAAGATTACATTTTTCATAATTCTCTAATTTTAATTTCCCAAATTTTCTAATTTTCCAAAATCTAATTCACTAACCCCAATTTTTCAATTTCAACAATTAAACTAAGTAAAAGAAATAAAATTAACTCATCAATTAATTGAAATTGACCCAAAAAGAATTCAAATTAACAATTAAAATTCAACAATCAAAATTGATGTAGTAACAAATCAAAATTCGATCAACAACAGTTTATTGACGAAAAATTGTAGCAAAAGAATCGAAATTGGCCAAAAAAACATTCGAAATTCATCCACTAACAATTGAAATTCTTGTATTAAGTTACTCACTTTTATTGCTTGCTAAACCAACTGAAATTCTTGTAACCTTGGAAATATTGGGTTATGGTTGACCAATACCTTCAATTGAATGCTCGAAATTTTTGTCAAATTTTAAGAAATTAGGGAATTAAGGTTAGAAAATTAGTGGTTGTGAAACTAGAGAAATTGGGGAATAAGGGTTAGGAATTTAGAGGAATAGTGATCTTTTGGATAATTTACGATATATTGAATCTCATAAACATGACTTCCTTACTAATAGATGGTTTCAAAATATTTTTTTAGTAAAAAAGGTCACGGAGGTTTAATTAGGTAAACCTCAGGATTACCGCATGAATTTTAATAAAACTTTGGTTACCAAGTGGAAACCCAATACTTTAAGGTTATCACGTGGAATTTCCTATATTTTTAATCTCGTGATATCCCTAAAAATCTCTCAAAGAAATTCTATTAAAATAATGTTATTACAAATGTGTTACAAGTAAAAGTATGAAATGCAACACTATTTGTAATCCCCTTGAAGATTAGTTATGGAACTCCTCTAATCACGAGAAGGACACCACAAAGATTAGGTTGCGACAACTAATTCAAGTCGCTTGAAAACTTGATTTTAATAGATTGCGTGCGAACACTTGATAACCGGCTTCTAGCACGTCGTTAATACTAAAAGCCTAGTTATACAAACAATATTTATAATCATCCTAATACTACTACAACGAGTGTAATGGTAAGTCGGGGGCCGAACCACAAGGACAAGGGATGCTAGACTAAAGACTTGGTGTGGGAAGGTTATATGGAAGATTGGTTGGTGGGTGAACTTAACTAATAACAAGAATAAAAAGCGAAGCTCAACAATGAAAGACAAGAGGGGAGTAGACTATGTCCACCCCAGGATGGTCTATTGGAAATAAAGATAAGATAGGTCAAGGGAGTTCGAACGATAATCAATCAAGACACTTTAGATATCGAGAGGAAGTTGGTGACCTTATAAACCACACGAACGACCTATAATCGCCCTATGTCTCTCTAGGAGTGGCAAGACAAGATTCGAATCGAATATCTATCAATAACCATCATCAACCTCAACCTTAATCCTTAACATTGAAGACAAGACCAAACCTAGGGTTTCTCTAGCCTAACACCCCTAAAGAAACTATTCTAACATACTAGAGGCAAAAGCAATGAACAAGGAAAGTATTAAAATAATGGAAGAACATGAAAGCATTAAATCTAAACTAAGAAAGCATCAAATGAAAGCATTAAAGGGAAACAATAGCAGAAAGCAATAGAGGAAAGTAATAAAGACATCAAAGCATTAAAGAAATAAACTTACATGAATAAAGTGACATGAATATAGAGAAAGCATAAATGAAGAACATTAAATCTAATCTAGGGTTTAAAACTAAGAAAAGAAATAAATGTTTGATGTTCTAAAGTGAGGCATAAGAGCTCTCACAATAGGCATGGGGTTTATTCAGATACAAGGGGTATTTATAAGCTAAGGAACAAAAGGGGTAAAAAGCCCTAAAAGCCCTCGAAGTTTGGTTTGCGAAGAAAAGAAGTTCCGCAGTCTGGGGCTTGAATTTGGCCGAATTGAAGGTGCATTCGCCCGCATGGGAGCTCATTCGACCGAATGGAGGTGCAATCGGTCTTTCCAGCAAGTCCAAGCACGTTTCTTTGAGTTCCAAAAGCCATTCGCCCGAATCCTGTCTTGGTTCGCCCGAAGCTTCAGCCATTCGCCCGAATGGAGTTGTGGCTCGGCCGAATGGGTTCTTTCCTTGGCCTATTTTCGTCTTTTGAAGCTTTGGATGCCTTCCGGACTTTACGGGGACCTTAAGGAAGACTTGGAATGCTTGGGAAAGCTTCGGTACGCGTGTGTAATCTTCGATCAAAGCATCTAAGTCTCGTACGCAACGTAAAATACCTTGAAAACTTTGAAAATACCTGAAATTACCTCAAAACACCATGGAGACAAGAGCAAGGTAAAATCATGCGTAAAGTGTGCAAAAAGCATTCTAGAACGCGAGACTCGACACTACAATGAGGAGATAAATTTACACTAAAAACGAGCACATCAACACTTTCCTTATGTAATATGTCTCCCACAAGGTGCTTAAGATAGAAGAAATTCGCAATGAGATACAATCTATCACAATAATCTCCTAGCACAAAGAGATTGCAAAGTAAGACAATGTGTTGCAGATGGATTAAGAAACTTAAAATTGTAATGAAAGATAATTACTCCTTCTCCACTATTCATGCAAAGGAGAAGCAAGAACACTTTGTATGTTCAAAGTGAAATTCAGAATTTTTATGTAAGAATATGGTGGAATGCTCTAATGCACACACCCTCTATTTATAGAGGAATGTGCAACCAATACCTACTTATGAAACAAAATTATTTCATCCAAAAACAAAGCTATGAAACAAGTGCTTGTTTCATTTAAAACTCATCAATGAAACAAGATGATGTTCCATCAAAAATAACTAACATATGTTGGTTACAAATCATTACTAATGATTGAAACCAATCAACATTAACAAAATTAACAAAAAAAAATGCAAAATCCAAGATTAGAGCACTGGCGACGAGTTGCTGCTCCTAGTGACGAGTCATCACCTAAAGCGTCGAGTCGGCGCTTTCCAAAAGCCAACTAGACTTTTTATTTTGCCTCAATACTAAGAACACGGAATCCAAGCACAACTCATCGCCTATAAGCGATGATTCGTCATTTTCTACTGACTCTAGTTTTTCGTTTTTCCTTTTGACATTATTTTGGACTTTGGCAATATTGTCCCACTACTATATTTTTTCTATCAAATAGATATATGAATATGTACCAACCAAAAAAGGGGGGAATATACAAAAGTTTAGACTTGGTATAATCTCAATCTAAGAAACTTGCTAATCAGGCCACCAACCACAAAAAAACTACTCACAGGCAACCCACCCCTAACAAAACCCTATTACCTAATAAGTGGCTCTCTTAAAATATTAGACACTCTCCCATATGATCTAAATATAATTTTTTTCTACAACATTTGCAACTGATTGACTTGACTCTGCAAAATTTTTTTTGGTTCCTCTGTATCCATATGCTGTAGATTATTTATGTGCAACATATCACAATGAGCTTTGCTTCAATAGTCTTTTTCCTATTAATCTTTGCCATAATCTTTATCTGCTCCTCCCAATCTCTTACATTCCATGTATGATAAAGATAGTTGAAGACTCCTATCCGGATTTTTTTGACGTTCTCAAAATCAAAAAAAGATGATGTAGTATTTCATGACCTCCATCACAAATGGCACAATCGAAGTTACAGGCTTCCAACCATCTACTGATATGGTCCTTAGTAGATAATCAATTATAAACAGCCAACCACGTAAATTTGAGTAGCTCTATTTCTAATCATGAGGTTCCCCTAGTCGACTTTGGCTTCTCCAGCTATCATCAGCTCATATGTAGCCCCAATGGAGAACTCCTCTTCTTTGACCACTAACTCCCAGCCTCCTAGAACGTGCAAGAGTTCTCTTTGGTGGATGATTTTTTATAGCTCCAAGAGGTATGGATAGATATTGTGCATGATTGTATTTCTTGATTTTGCATATAGTAGTTGTGAACCCACCGTACCCAGAAATTGTCCTTTTCGTTGGCTATATTCCATAGATGTTTCAGCATAGCCGTTTTATTCCATCTATAAATGCCTCTCAAGTTTAGCCCCCCTTAGTGAGAAGGAGGACCATCCTATTCCAAGCCACAGCCGCCTTTCGAGAAATACCCTCTTGCCCTGTCCAAATGAAAGAATGAGGGTGATAGGAGAAATAAGGGTCCTTGCTGGCATCCAACAGAAATTTTGATAGATACTCCATACACAGCGTAAACACATAAGGTGAGAGGGGGTCACCTTGCCTTAGTCCTTTAGCCGCCTTGAAAGGCTTGAGCGGAGTTCCCACTACTATACTTACTATGTAGTATTTATATTCAAGGTCTTTATACACTCTAAATGTCCAACAGTCCTCCCCAATTGAAAGTATATAACCGGACCTCCTTCTCCTTTTACAAAATAAGTAAATAATCCCGTTTTATGCATCAATGCTAATGTTCTTACGGACTAAATTAACGCCTAGTATACACTTTTTACAAGCAATCAAACCAAAATGATATCCCAATAGATTTGAACAACTAGCCCGTCCAATCACTTGAAGGTGAAATACACATAAAACCAATAACACAAAGTCATTACCTTGACACATTATCATGGTCGTGCCCATATCTATTCATAAGTTTATCATTGTCAGTTTGCCAATCTTGACTATTGAAGTGGTTAAAACTTCAATCTTACATATATGGAGGTTCTCACTGAGTATAATGTATCCTCGTGAATGGATAGCTCACCTAGAGCAATTCTATTCTTGATCTTGAGCACTTTTTATAGACGACTACCTTGTTCATGACGGTCCAAAAGCAACTATGGGTCATTAATCCTGTTGCTTACAAAGTTCAAAGAAACTAAACCACATTGAATTCAAAACACAATGCTACTTGTGTATGAATTGGGCTTTTGTAACACCCTGTTAAAATATTGATTAGAAATTAGTTATTTAATAAATAATTAGTCGATTAAACATATTAAATAATTATTTGAGTATGTTTTTATTGTGCGCGTATTTCGTCACCTAATAAGTTTATCGCATAATGGTTTTTACGCCTTAAATTTAAATCAAAAAATGAATTATTTAAATTAAAAAAAATAGGGGAATACTCAATGGGTGGCCGGTTGTGAGGAGTGAATGGAGGAGTTCATGTAACTTCTCCCTAAATGCTCAATCATACAATTTAATAAAAGAACTGAAAAAAATAAGACATGGCGATTTCTTAGAGTTTCTTCCAATATAGAAATATTAATATAATAGAACTATAATTGATTTTGTGCATGACAATTTATTTTCCTAAATCATACAATTTAATAAAAGAACTGAAAAATAACACATGATAATTTCTTAGAGTTTTCCCAGATTATACAATTTAATAAAAGAACTGAAAAATAACACATGGCGATTTCTTAGAGTTTTGCCAAATATAAAAGTATTATAGAATTTAATAAAAGAACTGAAAAATAACACATGACGATTTCTTAGAATTTTCCCAAATATAGAAGTTATAATTTAAGACGACTATACTTAATTGTGTGCATAACAATTTATTTTCGTAAATCATACAATTTAATAAAAGAACTGCAAATAACACTTGGCAATTTCTTAATGGTTCGCCAAGTCATACAGTTTAATAAAAAAAATTGGAAAACAACACACAATGTTTTTTTAGAGTTTTGCCAAATATACAAGTATCAATCTAATAGGACTATAATTGATTGAGTGCATGACAATTTATTTTTCTAAATCATACAATTTAATAAAAAATTCAAAAATAAGAGTTGTCAAATCATACAATTTATTTATACTTAAATTGAGTAAATTAGAGAATGTAGTGACATATGTCTATGTATGTCGATGCCAAAAAAAAACCGTGTATTGCACAGGTTTCTACACTAATTAAGGAAAAATTATGCTAGACAATTAGGTGAGGAATTAAGAGTGTTTAATTAAGCTTTGAAGGGTCACAAGAAGCATTTGAATTGTAATAGTCCGAGTTAAAATGATCCGGATATTCACATGTAAATATGAATTCCGAGATACATGTCGGACATTTAAGTTAAACGGGATTCTAGGACCGACGACGTTCTAGTGACAAAGAAATAAATAAACGACAACAATAATAAATAAGTCAGCGGATCTACTTGCGATTGAAAAATAAATTAATGTTCATTAAATATATAACAAAAATCAAGTGTATCGGATTGCTCAACTACAGGTTCTAAAGTCGAATTCTCACTTGTGCAATCCCGCCTGCAATCAACCTGCTAGTTGTCGAATGACAACATCATTGCACTTTCCAAATAACATAAACAAGTACACGTTAGAGACTTCATACAGTGCATTATATAGGTTACATACAAGCGATGAGTTCATTCTACCATGCAAAGGCTCTAACATTTTTAATTCATATTCGACTTTCTAATTTCCCAACTCATGTTGTTGCCCGTCCTGTTCGGGTTACTAGAGTGTTACCAAAATTGAAGGAATACACATGGGAGAGCTAATCCCAAGGCAACCTCCAACCTAAGACGTTGCCCATCGTGGTCGGGTTGTTAAAGGTAAAGTATGCATACCCCCATGGTGATCATAATGATTAACAGCTGCTATGGGAACAAATAATAATAATTCCAAATCCAACGTAACAACCCCATAGAGTTAATAAACACAATCATCCTCAACTTCCAAGTTGAACTCCTTTTAGATTATTTGAGGTGTTTAAGCCTTAACGGCCCTTTTGGTAGGTGGTAATAAATGGTGGTAATGAAATTAAAACTAGCGTAATTTTGGTTAAAAAATCTCTTGGTTACTTTGATGGTCATGCTTGTCCAACCTCAATCATCTCATTTTCCTCATAAAATACAGTCCAATGTATTACCATTAGGAGAGGTGTTATTAGGTAGTAATGAAAGTTGTAAACAAAAAAACTTTTTTGTGATCAAAGTTTCATTACCATGGTAATGACGTGGAACTTATAGTGAAATTTTACACTATAAATCATTCCGATTACCACCATTTAGTACCACTAACCAAATGGGCCGTAAATGATATACAACCTCACATCATAGAATGAATACAACATTACTTTACATATCCAATTACAAAAGTATGGTCTAAGCGTGTACCTTAGTAGCACGACAATCCAACACAATCACCTCACGTACTGTATCTCAACCTCTTATGAATCGAGGTCCTAAACACGAACACACATACAAAAATCACGTACTAGTACGTGTTCACACATCGAATCAACTCTATGCCATCAAGGCATCACTATACTTCATAATATTAAGGTCCTAAACACAAACACACATACAAAAATCACGTACTAGTACGTGTTCACACATCGAATCAACTCTATGCCATCAAGGCATCACTATACTTCATAATATTAAATAATTAAAGAATAAAACCCAATATTTCTTTATTTTAAATAACCAATAACTTTACAGCCCTTTTTGCAAATTTTAAATTTTTTAAATTGAAAATCCGACTTTATCGCTGTGTCCAGAAGGCATCAATTACCTTGAGTACAAAATTTTATAATTTTTAACGCCCGTTTACTATTTTTAATTGATTTTAGCGTTTAAGCGACTTTTAATTCAATCGGCGGTGAAACAACAAACGAAACGCACCCAAACCATAAAGGCATAAGGCGCACCTGCCGAGACAGAACATATTTTGTCCGAAATTATTATTGTTTTTATTTTTTTAATTAATTCTTTTAATATCATTCCTCAATTCAACGGATTTCAACCACGATACAAAAACCGTAACAAAACAATATAACTTATCACCCTTTTACGAAAATAATTAAATCAACCAAAATTATAAATAATTTTATAAAAACGGAAAATATTTAAATCTAACTCTATTTTCATATTCTCATTTAAAAATTCACTTTTCATACTAATATATATACATATCAACCAAAATCCTTAAAAGTCAAACACATCTAAATTGTTTCAATGATAATTATCAATCTTATATCTTGTACACAATTAACCTTGTTTTCTAAATCAACCCATCACACATTTTCTTTTAAATTTCTACTCGTGAAAAAAACTATTTATAAATTAGTGATATATACACATATATACATAATCTTA
>NC_080059.1:18311130-18320223 GCF_026212465.1 Amaranthus tricolor | reverse complement strand
GCAGCATAACATTGGACAATTACAAACACAATGACGAAATTATTATTAAGCTGTCAGTACACGTCAGTCTGAAGATAACCTCAAGATCTTGAAGTCAAGCGCTGAATGACCAGGTCAACAGAAAATAACAGATAGGAGCCTTCTTGTTTTTGAAGATGTGTTGAGGCGTAACACTATATATATGAGGCTTCATTCCAGAACTAAGATACACCACTTCTTACAACTTTCTCTCTTAACTTAGAAATTCTCTAAGAGTTGTAATTGGTAATTCGTAATTCTTAATTCTTAGTTCATCTAACTCTTACATTTGTAATAGGCTTAAGAGTTCAAAAAGAGTTAGATTAAGTTTAATACGCCTAATCAAGAATACTTTTCAAAGTGTTCAACTTGTGAATCTCTATTGTGAGATTTGGGATTTTGCTTTTATTAAAGGGACTTGTAATACAGTTCTTCAAGGGGAAGAACGTGGTGAGAGGAGATAGTGAGATCTTCTTGGTTGTATTAAAGTCGGATTAATAAAAGGCGTTGAAATCCTACGGGTTGAAAGAGAACCCATAGGCGGGGAGTAGGTTAGTTAGAACTGAACCTCGTTAACATATCGTGTGTTATTCTTTAAAGTTTATTTTCCGCACATACGATTAGTGTTTACGAATTAGCTCAAAGCTGTTCCAGAAGACAGTTTTGACAGACTTCTCAAACTCTTGAGACAAACTGCCAGAAAAGTTTTAAAAACCCAAACTCTCTATTCACCCCCCCTCTAGAGAGTATTTAACCTCCTATTAACTTTCATTTGGTATCAGAGCAAGGTTTCACACAAAAAGATTAATATCTTGTGATGGATCCAATAGGAGAAGGGTTGTTTGCTCAAGGACGTTCGTGTTCAAGACCACCTTTGTTTTGCGGTACAAATTTCTCACATTGGAAAACTTTGATGAAAATGTTTGTGATTGATAAAGATATGGAACTTTGGGAAATCATAACTAAAGGACCTAAGATACCCATGAAAAAGGACGCTCAAGGAAATGATGTACTAAAATCCGAGTCCGAATATTCACAAACTGATTTGGAATGGGTTTCCAAAAACTATAGGGCAATGAATCAATTATGTTGTGCTTTGAATGGTACTGAGTTCAATCGAGTTTCTTCATGTACAAGTGCTAAAGAAATATGGGACAAGTTGGTTGTGACATACGAACGAACAAGTCAAATGAAGGAAACAAAGATCAACATCCTCATGCATCAATACGAAATGTTCAAGATGAAAAAGGATGAGAATATAAATGAAATGTTTACACGTTTTACTTTGATTACTAACAGTTTGAATTCTCTTGGAAAAACTTTTACTAATGCAGAGAAAGTGCAGAAAGTCTTAAGGTGTCTTCCAAGATCCAAATGGGGTCCAAAAGTCACCGCCATAGAGGAAGCTCAAGACTTGAGAGTTCTATCGCTTGACGATCTCCTTGGAAAACTCACAACTCATGAACTTACCCTACATGATGATGGAGATAATGATGTAATACCTTCCATGAAAAATCTTGCACTAAAGGCAAAGAAATATCATGAATCTTCAAGTGAAAATGAAGATAGCGATGATGAGGAAGATCCATTTGCGTTAATCACAAAAGGTCTTGAAGGAATTATGAAGATGCGAAAAAGATTTAAGAAATTTAAATCCAGAAATAAAGGTAAGTCTTCTAACTCTAATTCAAACTTTAAGACTAACAAACTTGCTTGTTTTGAGTGTGGTTCTACAGAACATATGGTAAAGGACTGTCCTAAGAAGAAAAGGCAATCCTACAAGAACAAGAACAAACAAGCGATGGTTGCAACTTGGAGTGATTCCGAAGGATCATCCGAATCCGAAACTGAAGATGGACAAGCTCATGTATGTCTTATTGCTAGTAATGATGACAATGATGATTTAGATCAAAATCACAAAGAGGTACGTGACTATCTTAACACATGCTCAAAAGATGAATTGGTTACAACTCTCCTTAATATGTTTCAAATTGAGAAAATTTTAAAAGATGAGAAAAACACTTTAGAAGATAGAATACGTCATTATGCTGAAGGTTGTGAAGAAATCATAAATAAAAATGATTCGCTAAAGGCTGAAAAAACAAATCTTGAAAAGACTGTCAAGGTCTTGAAAGAACAGAATCTCAGCCAGACTAAACAGCTTATCGATCTTAAGAATGAGAACAATGATCGTGAAGCCAGGATCAAAACCTTGAAAAATGAGTCTGAGAAAAATTTACAAGCATTAAACAAGCTTAATGAGTCTGAATCTAAATTCACTAAAATGCTTACACGACAAAAACCAACTAGTGATAAAAGTGGTATTGGTTATAATCATGTTAAACATAACTATAAGAGTAAAACCACATTTGTGAAAAGTGCATATAAACATAAACGTACTCCTACTTGCACATTTTGTTGCAAAGAAAGTCATATAAGATTTGCATGTCCTTACTGACGTAAGGAAAATTATATTATCAAGAATTCCTTTCCTTTTGAATTACGTGGACAGATAAAGCAAATATGGGTTCCTAAAGGGACAAGACCACCCAACATGGTCTATCCCGAATATGGTTCCAAATTTGTCACTTGGATAGCCAAGTAAGGTTGAGAAAGGTTATTTTTTTTTGTTTTGTAGGTTAAACAAAAATGGATTCTGGATAGTGGATGCTCGAGGCATATGAGTGGTAAAATCTCTTTATTTTCTGAAATTAAAGAAAAATGCAATGGCTCAATCACATTAGGAGATAAAGGTAAATGCAAAATTTTAGGTGTTGGTAAAATTGGTAAGAATCCATCTAAAACTATTGACAATGTTTATTTAGTTAAAGGTCTAAAATTTAATTTACTAAGTGTGTCTCAACTATGTGATAAAGGTAATGAAGTAACTTTTGACAAAGAAAAATGTGTTGTTAAAAATCCTAATACTGGAGATACTCTCATTACTGCCCTTAGAAATGATAATGTTTATGCGTTGCATACTAACGAAATTGCAGTGCAGAATTTCAAGTGTTTGAAAGCTATTACAGATAATCCAAAACTATGGCATAGATGTCTTGGTCACGTCAATACTCACACCATGCAGAGGTTGGTAAGTAAAGATTTAGTTAAGGGACTTCCAGCTCTTGACTATAAACAAAGTCCTATTTGTGACACATGCATTAAAGGTAAACAAGTAAGAAGTTCATTCAAACCGAAGAAAGTGGTAAGTACATCAAGACCATGTGAACTCTTACATATTGATTTGTGTGGACCAATGCGTGTACGGAGCATAAGAGATTAACATGCAGGATACTATACAAAGTATTGAGGATGAAGGAAAACAGGTTGTTAACATTGAAGACTCACAGTCTGATCTTGAGACCCAACCTCAAGAACTTGAGATAGCTTATGAATTTACTGCTTCAGAAACACCAATTAGAAATACCTCAAATGAAGTAAGTACAAGTTCTTTGAATGAAAACACACCATCCATATTACGTAGAAGAACTAGAAAGTCATATCAACATCCTCCAGAGAACATTATAAGTGATCCAAACAAAGGTACGCAAACTCGATCCTCTCTTAAAAATCTATGTGCATTTTCTGCTTTTGTGTCTATAGTAGAACCTAAAGATGTTAAAGAAGCATTACAAGAACCAGAGTGGATCATTGCAATGCAAAATGAATTAAATGAATTCGAAAGGAACAAAGTTTGGGATCTAGTAGAAAGACCTCCAGATCGTACTATCATTGGAACAAGATGGGTCTTTCGTAATAAACTCAATGAGGATGGAGACATTGTAAGGAATAAACCAAGACTGGTAGCTCAAGGCTATAATCAAGAAGAAGGTATAGATTATGATGAAACTTTCACACCAGTTGCAAGGTAAGAATCTATCCGTATTATGCTTGCTTTTGCTTCATACATGAATATTAAACTATATCAAATGGATGTTAAATGTGCATTCCTAAATGGATACTTGCAAGAAGAAGTATATGTTAAACAACCACCCGGCTTTGAAAATTCTGATCTACCTAATCATGTATTCAAACTAAATAAAGCGTTATATGGCTTGAAACAAGCTCTAAGAGCTTGGTATGACAGATTTAGCTCACATCTACTTGAAAATGAATTTCAACGAGGTAAAATTGATAAAACACTTTTCATTAAAACTAAAGGAAAAGATATTTTAGTTGTTCAAGTATATGTTGATGATATATTGTTTGGAGCTACTAATGATTCTTTGTGCAAGGAATTTTCTGAGATTATGTGCAAAGAGTTTGAAATGAGCATGATGGGAGACTTAACATTCTTTCTTGGACTACAAATAAAGCAAAAGAAAGATGGCATATTTATTTGTCAAAGTAAATATGTTAGAGATTTATTAAAGAAGTACAATATGGATCAATGTAAAAAAGTTAATACGCCTATGAGTACGACACTAAGTCTGGACCAAGATATAAATGGTAAGAGTGTTGATCAAAAGACTTATAGAGGTATGATTGGTTCTTTATTGTATTTAACTACTAGTCGTCCTGATATCATGTTTAGTGTTTGCTTATGTGCTCGTAATCAAGCTAACCCAAAAGAATCTCACTTAACAGCAGTTAAGAGAATCTTTAGATATTTATATGGGACTAAAGACTTTGGTCTGTGGTACCCTAATTGTGGAAATTTTAGTTTGATTGGTTTTTCAGATGCTGATTATGCTGGATACAAAGTTGATAGAAAAAGCACCTCAGGATCGTGTCAATTTTTAGGAAATTCATTGATCTCGTGGTATTCTAAAAAGCAAAATTCAGTTGCTTTATCTACAGCTAAGCTGAATACATAGCTGCCGGTGCATGTTGCTCTCAAATTTTATGGATTGCTCAACAACTTAGAGACCTTGGAATTGATTTCAAAGGCATACCAATAAGATGTGATAATACAAGTGCAATTTGTATTACAAAGAATCCTGTGCAACATTCTCGTACAAAACACATTGAGGTACGTCACCATTTTATAAGAGATCATGTTGAAAAAGGTAATATTTCTTTATCTTTTATATCTACTAAAAATCAATTAGCGGATATATTTACAAAACCTTTAAGTGCTGATCATTTTTCTTATATACGTATGGAACTTGGCATGCTAAATGACGTTGCATGAATTAAGGGGGAGTAATGGCATATGAGTAAAAGGATTGAGACGTTAATTACTTAAATACCAAGTATGTATTAAGGGGGAGCATTACGTATTATTGTGATTATATATGTGTTTATGCATGAATTTGAGAATTGAAAATTTGATTTCAATTTCTTAAAAATTATTTGTTTTATAAATATGGGATTTATAATTAAATACCTTTAATTAATAAAGGATATTTAATTATTTTAAAACAAAATTTTTTTTTTAATTGTTTGTGAACATCATCAATGCATTAAAAACATGTTCATGATTTTGGTTAAAAATTCAATTAATCTCATAATTGCATTTCCTTTTGTTCACGGTTAAAAACCCAAAATCATACACTTGTTCACTTTGATGAACAAACCGGTCAAGCTCCACTCACCCTTTGCATTCCTTGTGTTGTCAAATCAATTTATTGAAAGTACAAATGCATTGTACTATACTTCTTAAATAGCGAGTGAATACGCTTTGCTCATTCATTTGCTCACAGAATCTCTTTCTGATTTCCTACTCAAACCGTCTTTTTCACTTTCCTTTTCAAGCTTTTCAAAATCTGCTTCAATGGCACCTAAAAGAAGACTAAGCAAATCCTCTTCAAAATCTGAAAAAGGAGAATCGTCTAAATCACAAATGGCTGAACCTATTACCCCTGTTGTTCACTCACCATTGAACACTTTTGATGTTCCTAAACAATGGTTTGAAAATCATACTGCTTATGGGAGATGGGTTGATATTTTTCGACAAAGATCACTTTCCTTTGTTGATTTACTTGATTATAATTTCTTCTTGTTTGAAGACTTTGAAATAATCTCTGTTTTTATTCAATCTACTCCTGGTATGTTATTAAGTCCTGGTTCTACTATTTATCCAACTCTTGTAAAAGTTTTCTATTCAAACTTATCTTTTATTATGGTTGATGGAGAACAAGCTTTGAGAAGTTTTATAAAAGGTCAAGAGATTATCATCTCGAAAACCCTAATGAATGACATTTTCAAATTTTCTCATGAAACTGATGATCAAACCCCTAACATTTTGGCCTTACAAAATGCTAAGGATATGTTTATTCTTGAATCATTTTTAGATTTCTCTTCTGTTAAACAATTGACTCACAATGCTTTGAATTTAAGTGGTAAACTGTTACACTACATTCTTGTAAGAACCGTTTTCTCTCGCAACACTTCTTGTGAATTGGTTACTGATGCTCATCTCATATTAATGTGGAAGATTGCTTCTCTGAAAAATGTTAATTTTTCTTCTATTATCTTCTCAACAATGCGGTTTTGTTGCTCACATTCTCGCAATTGTTCTCTTCCTTATTCCAATCTTTTAACATTGATCTTTGATCATTTCAATCTGCTCTCTGATTTAGAGGAAGTGGATTGTTCTGGTCCTATTTCGTTGTCTAATGAAATCCTTCCGCCTCTTGGTATTTTCAAAGTGGATGGCAAATATGAGTTGTACTCAAATTTTTCTTCAACTGATAAAGAGGATCTTCAAAAAATTCATGGTAAGCGGCTTACACGTCTTGAACCTCACATCAAAGAACACACCACTCTTTCCCGACTTCAGTCTCTAGACTTGGAGGTTGGTGAAATGAAATCTTCCCTACTGGCATTACATGATAAAGTGTCTACTCTCACTTTTATGTTAGACACTTTTATGAAAGAAATGAAGGGAATGGTAGTAGAAGATGTGGTAGTGGAAGAAGAGGTCGTTGATGGTGATGCTGTTGTACCTAAAGAGGCTGAGGCTAAGGAGAAGGAAGAAGAGGCTGAGAAGAAGGGAGATGATGTTCAAGAAGTTGCTGTTGAGGGTCAAACTATTGATGTTAATATTGCTGAGACTACTCCAATCCAAACAATTAATCCAACTGTTGATGAAACGATTACCCCTGGAAAACCAAAACCTTCCAAGAAAAGGAAGAGAAGGTCCAGGAAGTAATTTTTGTTGCTCATACATGTTATGGCTCTGATGAACAATATTTTCATTTCGGCAAACAATATTTTTTTTTGTTAATCCCAACATTTTAAGTCTCCTTGTTTACTTTTTGATGAAAGTCAAAAAGGGGGAGATATATATATTTATATGTTTATGTATGTTTATTTGCATGCTTACTTGCTCTGATTTTATTTGCATGTTTGCTTGCTTATCATATTTTGCTTATATTGCTGGTTTGTATTATAGATGTTCTAATATATTATCCTCTGAAAAATTGTTGAATGTTTTGCTCTAATTTATTAATGAATTGTTCTGTTTATTGCTAAATGATTAATGATTAACATTCATGCTTAAGGGAGATATAATATATATGTTTAAGGGAGATATGGAAATTTTGTTGTAAAATATGATAGTTGCTGAAGTTGCTGATTATTAATTGCTAATTGCTGATTATAGATTATTATTCATGATCATAATGCTTGATAATCATGTCTTTGATATTAAAGTTTTGATATGATGTTACATTACAATGATGACTATCATATTTGCATGTATTATAATTGGATATTTGTCTACATAAATAATGATTGTGATGATATGAAGTATGAAATTTCACTAGATTATATTATATTATTCTGATTTGAAAACATGTTAAGAAATATTGAATAATTTTTCAATTCATATTAACTTAGAAATATGATTTAGGGAAATATGGTTTTGACTTTCATCAAGGGGAAGATTGAAGACTCAACTCTCCTAAATAATGCTAAGAGGAGATTGAAGACTTAATTCTCTTGAATGATGATAATTCAAAACACATATTGTTTAAACAAATAAATTAAGTAATTACATTTAATTGTTTAAGTAAGTTTAAAATCATATTTGATATACATTTAATTAATATATGTTTAAGTTCGAAGTCAATGGAATATGCTTAAAGAACTTAAGTTTATTTTATAAGTCTTGAAATATGTTTCGAAGTCTTGAAGATAATTACGTTTACAATCAGGTTAGTTTCGTAATTACATTTGAAATATTTTAATAGGTCAATATTCATTGAAATTATATTCGAAATATTTTAATAGGTCAAGGTTCATTAAAATTAACTTGGATATTATTTGAATTAAAGTTGAATATTTTACTACACGTTTTTTGCTTAACGTTTAAATATTTTATATTTGTTTGAACTTAAATTTAAATATGTGGTTAAAATTAATTTGATAAATAGATATAGTACAAGGTACACATGTTTTTTTATTAATTGTACACGGCTATATTTAATAATTATGCAAGATCTAGATTTTCTATTATTTGGATGAGATTTGAATTTATACTAAAAATAGAAAATGAGATTTGAATTAATGCTAAAAAATAGGAATTAATTTAAATGGTTATTTAAATGTTGATAAATCTGGTTTATGCTTATTATTCATTATCTTGTATAAGTACTAACGTGGCAGCATAGCATTGGACAATTACAAACACAATGACGAAATTATTATTAAGCTGTCAGTACACGTCAGTCTGAAGATAACCTCAAGATCTTGAAGTCAGGCGCTGAATGACTAGGTCAACAGAAAATAATGAATAGGAGCCTTCTTGTTTTTGAAGATGTGTTGAGGCGTAACACTATATATATGAGGCTTCATTCCAGAACTAAGATACACCACTTCTTACAACTTTCTCTCTTAACTTAGAAATTCTCTAAGAGTTGTAATTTGTAATTCGTAATTCTTAATTCTTAGTTCATCTAACTCTTACATTTGTAATAGGCTTAAGAGTTGAAAAAGAGTAAGATTAAGTTTAATACGCCTAATCAAGAATACTTTTCAAAGTCTTCAACTTGTGAATCTCTATTGTGAGATTTGGGATTTTGCTTTTATTAAAGGAACTTGTAATACAGTTCTTCAAAGGGAAGAACGTGGTGAGAGGAGATAGTGAGATCTTCTTGGTTGTATTAAAGTCGGATTAATAAAAGGCGT
>NC_080059.1:18298630-18308630 GCF_026212465.1 Amaranthus tricolor | reverse complement strand
TTTACATTAACTAAAAACAGAAAACATAATTTTCGTAACTTCCAGTCAATGTCTTCTTCAGACCTGTATTGTGGGGAACAACGCACTGTCTCCATCTACAACTTTCGTCAGGACTTCAACTCTAGGAACAGTAAACTGACTTCTAAAGCAATTGCTCAACTTCTTGGATATTTGAGACATGTACAACTTCCACGAATCAAGTCATAGGCTTCATCAACGATTTAAATTAAACCGGATATATACCTACAAAACAATCTCTAAAAATATTTTTGTTTATCTAAAAGTGAAGTCATCATCAAAACCTTAAGAGGCCAAAAAATTCCCCCTTTTTGATGATGGCAAACTTTATAAACAAACTTAAGTAAAATAGAGTAAAACAAATTTCTTAGAGCATACTAGAGATTAAAGCAACTCTAAATAACTTAGCAAATCAACTTGTTAAAATATAATTTACCAAGCATTCACAATAAAACAATTTACTCCATAATATCAAATAATTTTCAAAACTTTCAAAATTAATTAACCTAAAACTTAAATAAAATAAACTAAGTTAAACTAAAATAACCTGACATAATAACTCACATAATTAAACTAACACACATTGTTAAATAATTTCAATCAGAAACATTTTGAGAACAAATGCACAAGAAAAATAAATATCCTCAAAAACTTAGCAACACAACAGATGATCACTAAAAATCACTAAACATAGCATACACATTATCAATCAATAAGAATCAATATAAATCAACCAAGATATGTAACTGTGTATTCACTTCTCCTCTTAAGTTTGTGCATAATCTTCCCCCTTTTGTCATCAATCAAAAAGAATTGGGAGTTATCAAAACTCAGCACAAACCAAATAGATTTGTTAGTGATGAAAACAAGAAACAATAATGAAAGCAAGCACCATAAAAGTAATCAAACCTGCAAATAGTCAATTGTCACAGACCATGAAAATAAAAACAAAGGAAGAAAAGTAGCAATTGTTCAAAGGTACATCAATAATGTACCCCAGATGGTACAAAAATAGAAAGAGAAATTGTTTGATAAGTGTCACAACCAACAAATCATTAAAATTATGAGGAGAGGGATCAAGGGTCGGTCTCTTCTTCATCAATGTACTCAGTCTGCACTTCCACTGTGTCCAGCTTGGCACCAAGACGTTATTCCATTTGGTTTAGCTGATCCACAATTGAAGCGAGCGAGACACGAGTTTCATCTTGAAAGGCAGTGAATTGAGACTGTAGATCAAGGAGCTTGGAGAGAATGGTATGTAAGGAAACTGCAGGAATAGAGTCAAAGTTAGTACAGCCAATATTAGGTGAAGTGTGTGATTGTGGTGGTGGTGTAAACTGTATTGGTGATGGAGGTGGTGATGGAATTTGATGTGGTGGTGAATTGGCTGGCTTGGGAAAGGAAGGTTCAATAGGTGTCGGCTCAGGTATGTTGTCAGATGGTGTTTCATCAACCACAGTAGCCTTGCGCTTTGAGGCCAACCTCCTACTCTTCCTTTGCATTGACTTAGCCTTTTTCCTCATAGCCAACACAATCTCTTCATCACTGGAATCACTGCAGAGATTGTGAGGAACATTTTCATCCAAGGCTTCTTTTTGCTTATCTTTTTCCCCCTTACTTGCAGCTCCATCCTGTTCCTCTTTCTCAGATTTTTCAGTATGTTCAGAGAGAACAGGATCTTGTTCCTTTTCTCCCTCATTCTCCTTGTCCTCCTTTTCCTCCTTTTCTTCTTCGACTTCTTCAGCCCCTTCTTCTTCAGATTCAACTTCTACAACCCCCTCATGCATCAATATTCCCTCATCATTCAATTTCAAATGCAAATTTTGCAAACATTTAGCACCAATTTTCATATTGGGACCCATTGGGAACTCCAACCCTTCCAATGGAACCTCAAATTTTCTAAATATCCAGGTTAGCAACCCTCCATAACCAATGAAACTTTTCTTTTCAATGCAGTCTGATAAATGAGAGATCATCAATGAAGGAAAATTTATTTTAATGTGTTTTTCCATGCAGTAAATTAAAGTGGCGTCACGCAAACTCACTTGACTACGTTTTGAGTTTCGTGGTAAAATGAATCTGCGAGCAACATTGTACAACAACTTATGCATAGGAGAAAGAACATTGTGACTAATTTTCCCTTTTTGATCAACTCCTAAAAATTTTAGAATTGTTCGTTCATTGATACCAGAAAATGAAATCTTCGACCCAA
This sequence comes from Amaranthus tricolor, assembly GCF_026212465.1. Taxonomy (NCBI): domain Eukaryota; kingdom Viridiplantae; phylum Streptophyta; class Magnoliopsida; order Caryophyllales; family Amaranthaceae; genus Amaranthus; species Amaranthus tricolor. The sequence goes on along the minus strand of NC_080059.1, from coordinate 18,306,400 downwards.
TATAATATGTATCAAAACCAACATTGGGAACATTAAACCATTCCCCTAATAAAGCACTGTTAAATTCAATTTTAACAGTTTTAACAACACTAGAACACATTCCGCCATCATTGGAGAAATTTAAAATAAATTCTCTCATTAGGTTTGGAAAAATTGAATCGCAACTGAAGTTTGACATCAATGATTCCCATTCTTGAAACTTTAAAATGTCATGCAATCTAGGAAAGTTAGTAGAATCATACCAATATTTATCCAACCCGAACCCTACTGTCATCTCCTTTGAAACCTCTTCAGCACTGTTTGGATCAACATGCTTTGAGCGCTTAACTACTCTGGAAGATGAACCACCTGTTGAAATCTTTCTTTTGGTACTTGTGGGTTCAGTGGAGTGTTTTGGTGATTCTTGTGTGGTTTCAGTTGGTGTGGGTGGTGCACCCTGCAGTAATGGTGGTGGAAGAACTACTCTTAGTGGTTTCGGTTGGTCGGGTATATAGGATTTGGTAGTTTTCTTGCCTGATTTAGATGATTTGGGGGTTTTCATTTTTTGAATTTTTGAAGGTTTTGAGAGAAGGAAGAAGGACGGTTTCTTGAGTGAGAAATTGAGAGAAGGTTTGGGAAGGTAGAGTGTAATGACGTAAAGGAGGGGTTTTTAAATGATTGAAGTGACGGTTACTCCTCCAAGTCCCATCACTTTATTGCCCTTTGCATTGCTTGAGTGAAGAAAACCGTTCTCCCAAAAATTTTAGTTTAAGTTGGCCGAAAAAAAATAAAAATAAAAAATGACATATGAATAAATTATGAAATATGAATATTAAAATAAAATAAGAAGACAAAGGATAGGAAAATGATGAATTAAAAAAAATTATAAGGAAAATAATGAACATATTGCATTGGTCTGATCAAATTAACAACATGCAAATAAGAAAACATTCATAGTACAAACTTTATTACGTGTTTACCTGATCCATGCAATAATTGATTTTCAATCAAGATATTGAGATTGATTCATGACCTTTTCATTCTCATGATGCTTCAATGGGAAATATATGCAACTAACTTTAGTAGAGCTTGATCATACCAAGTTCCAATCTCATCTTTTCATATTGTTCCCTAGGAAGTGGTTTGGTCAGAATATCTGCAACTTGTTCATTTGTGTTAACATGCTTTAATATAATATTTTTGTGTTCTACGTTATCCTTAAGAAAATGATGTCTAATATGTATATGTTTAGCACGAGAATGATGCACTGGATCTTTGGATATACATATGGCACTGGTATTATCACAATAAATAGGAATGCATTCAACTTTAATACCAAAATCTCTTAGTTGCTGTTTTATCCAAAGCATTTGGGAACAGCAAGCTGCTGCTGCTACGTATTCAGCTTCGGCAGTGGATAATGCAACAGTATTTTGCTTCTTGGAACTCCATGAAACTAAACATGATCCAAGAAATTGTACCATACCTGATGTACTTTTTCTATTTACAAGATCACCTGCATAATCTGCATCACTAAAACCTTTTAAATCATAAACATCACTTTTAGGATAAAATAAGGACAAGTCGTCTGTTCCCTTCAAATATCTTAAAATTCGTTTGACTGCCGTGAAATGTGATTCTTTAGGATTTGATTGAAATCTAGCACATAAACCAACACTAAAGGAAATATCAGGTCTACTTGCAGTTAGATATAATAAAGAACCTATCATTCCTCAATACATTGTTTGATCTACGTTAGTTCCTTTTAGGTCTTCATCTAATCTAACATTTGTAGCCATGGGTGTATGGTTGGTTTTAGCATTCGTTAGACCATATTTCTTTAGAAGTTCTTTTATATATTTTTGTTGATGAATGAAGATACCATTTTCGGTTTGTTTAATTTGTAACCCAAGGAAGAAATTTAGTTCTCCCATCATGCTCATTTCAAATTCTGTGCCCATTAGGTTAGCAAATTCTTTACATAATAAATCATTAGTGGCACCAAAAATAATATCATCAACATAAATTTGAACAACCAAAATATTAGAACCTTTATTCTTAAAGAACAAGGTTTTGTCGATTTTTCCTCTTACAAAGTTATTTTGAATCAAAAACTTTGAAAGTCTTTCATACCATTGCCTAGGAGCTTGCTTCAAGCCATATAGGGCTTTATCAAGCTTGTAGACATGATCAGGACAAGAGGTATTTTCAAAACCTGGGGGTTGTTCAACAAAAACTTCTTCATCAAGAAAGCCATTTAAAAAAGCACATTTCACATCCATTTGATATAATTTAAAATTCATGAATGCAGCAAAAGAAATTAAAATTCTAATAGCCTCTAACCTTGCTACCGGAGCAAATGTCTCAGTATAATCAATACCTTCTTGTTGATTGTACCCTTTGACCACGAGTCTTGCTTTGTTTCTTACAATTATTCCATGCTCATCTAGCTTATTCCGAAATACCCATTTCAAACCAATTACCTTCTTGCCTTTTGGTTTAGGTTCTAAGTGCCACACTTTATTTCTTTCAAATTCATTTAATTCATCTTGCATGGCTACTATCCATTCGGAATCCTTTAGAGCTTCTTTGTGATTTTTGGGTTCAAGTGATGATAGGAACGCAAAGTGTGCACAAAAGTTTCTCAGTTGGGATCTGGTTTGTGTTCCTTTATTCATATCACTTATAATCAGATCAAGAGGATGATAACTTTGGTATTTCCAAGGTTTAGGTACAAATTCTCTGGAGGGAACAGTAGCATGTTCTGTTTTAGCATCTGGATTTGCATTTTGTTCAGCTACTGGATCATCTTGGTCAGCTGCGGAAACAGCTGGATTGGGAACAGTCTGCTGGTCCTGTTGTTCTGGCAGTTCCTGGATTTGGTCAGTTTCTTCTGCCTCTTCTTGTGTAGACTGTTCACTTGCTGTTCCATGATCTTGCACTTTAATTCCTTCATCATCATCTTCCAAGTTTGCAAGACCTATTTTAATATTACTTGTTTCCTGTTCACTTGTTGAAAAGTTAGTTTCATCAAAAATTATGTGAACAGATTCCTCTACACACATTGTTCTCTTATTATAAACTCTGTAATCTTTGCTATGTGATGAATAACCGAGAAATACTGCTTCATCATTTCTTTCATCAAACTTACCTATATTTCGTTTTCCATTCACATGAACAAAACATTTGCATCCAAATACACGAAGATAGGAAATATTTGGTTTAACACCTTTGAGTAATTCATAGGGTGTTTTAGAAGTGATTGGCCTTATTAGTACACGATTCAATATGTAACATGCATTATTGACGGCTTCTGCCCAAAAATTCCTAGGTAGACCACTAGCAATCAACATGGTCCTAGCCATTTCTTCTAAGGTCCTATTTTTCCTTTCTACCACTCCATTTTGTTGTGGTGTTCTAGGTGCGGAAAATTTGTGATTTATGCCATGTTCATTGCAATAATTCATGAAGTTTGAATTTTCAAATTCTTTCCCATGATCAGACCTTATGTGAACGATTTGATTATTGGTAGATTTTTGTATTTTATTAGCAAAAGAAACAAACTCATCAAAAGCTTCATCTTTGCTTACCAAAAATAAGGTCCAAGTAAATCTACTAAAATCATCAACTATGACAAACACATATCTTTTGCCACTATGACTTTGTGTTCTCATAGGTCCACATAAATCCATATGAATTAATTCTAATGGTCTAGTGGTAGTCACAACGTTCTTTGATTTAAAGGATGACCGCACTTGTTTTCCTTTAGCACCAGGATCACAAACTTCATTTTTAAGGAATTTTATTGCAGGAAATCCTCTTACTAGGTCTTTTGATCTTAATGTGTTAATCAATGAATAACTAGCATGACCTAGACGTTTGTGCCAAAGAAGTGGGTCTTCTTCAATAACACTTAAACACGTTAGACTGTTTTTGGGAACAGTGTCCAGGTCCACCACATAGGTGTTCCCTTTTCTGATTCCCTCCAGCACAGGGTCTCCTGTACTGTTCCTAGAAATTATGCATCGTTCAGAAGTAAACTTAACAGAGTTACCTTTGTCGCAAAATTGAGAAATACTTAACAAATTGTGTTTTAAATTCTCGACTAAAAATACGTTATCAATGGCATGGGAACTAGACCTTCCAACCTTTCCTTTGGCAATTATCTCACCCTTCATGTTGTCACCGAAGGTTACTGTTCCCTCATCATAGGCTTCAAGTGAGAGAAATTCAGATTTGTCACCCGTCATATGCTTGGAACACCCACTGTCGAGATACCATGAGTTGTTCCCCCTCACTTGAACCTGCAAAGCAAACTAATGGTTAGGTACAGGAACCCATTCATCCTTGGGTTCCTTGTCGACAATACTTGAATCACATTTCTTAATCCATATTCGTTCGACATAATTTTTATTTGCTTTGATATGCTGTTCCTTCTTTATACATTAATGTTTCAGGTGTCCACTTTTACCACAGAAGGAACATATTTTGCTACTAGGGAGATCTACATAGACCTTTTTCTTTTTATCATTCTTCATATAGCCTAGTCCTTCTTTACTTTTGATTTTAGCATTTAGAATCCATTTGGGAATTTCATTGAATTTCCCTTTTCCTCTTAAGTTTATTTTATTTTTCAAATTTTCATTTTCAATTTCGTAGGATTCTAATTTTGATTTCAACTTTTGAAATTCAGTGTTAACCATGTGAGTAGATATATTGTTTGCATCTTTACTTAATCCTAACAATCTGTTTTGATTCATTTCGATACTAAGGAAAATAAATTCTTGTTTCAATTTCTCAATTGTCTCTTTCAAAACAACATTCTGATCTAGCAAATTAAAAAATCTGCTTTGTAGATCTATTCTAAATGAATTTAGATAGGATACATGATCCTTGTTTGAGTTGAGGTCTTTCTCAATTTGGAGACACTTAGCTGTTTTTTCATTCAATTTTTCTTGTGTCTCTAACAACAATTTGATTAATTTATTCTTACTTAAATTAGACAGTTGTTTAGAAGATGGACTAGAAGACATTACCTCTTTTTCCTTAGACTCTTCATGAGATGCCATGAGACACAGATTTGTGGTTTCTTCCTCCACTAAAGCTTCTGTCTCAGCCTCGCTTTCCATATCACCCCAAGCTGCGATCATTGCCTTTCTAATATCAGTTTTGAAGTTTCCTTTCTTATATTGTTTACCAACTTCTCTTGCTTTTCCCTTGCCCCTCTCATTTTTCCATTGAGGGCAATCCTTGATGAAGTGATCAGTGCTCCCACACTTGTGGCATACAAAATTTGTCTTCAAGTTAGCAGTTCCTTTTTCTTTGTTGTTTCTTTGATTTCTATATCTGCTGTTCCTGAAGAATTTTTTGAATTTACGTGCCAACATAGCAGCTTCCTCTTCACCAGCGTCTGACTCTTCACTATCATTTGCTGCCAGAGCCAGTCCTTTGTTTCGGGAACTGCCAGCTGTTCCCAAATGCAATTCATGAGTCATGAGGGAACCAGCCAACTCTTCCAAATTAAACTTGGTGAAATCTTTGGACTCCTGGATGGCTGTGACCTTAGCTCTCCAGCGTTCGTCTTGAGGAAGACTCCTAAGTATTTTCCTAACTTGTTCATCAACGGGAATGATTCTACCAAGAGAGACTAATTCATTCGTAATATTTGTGAACCTAGTGAACATCTCTTGAATGTTTTCCCTCGGTTCCATGACGAATCTTTCATATTTGGACATTAGCAAGTCAATCTTGGATCGCTTTACTTCACTAGTACCTTCATGGGTAACTTCTAGCAGGTCCCAAATCTGCTTAGCGGTTTTGCAACCCATAATACGATTGTGCTCATTTGGACCAAGCCCACAGTGAAGTAACTTGATAGCAAGAGCGTTCATCTCCATCTTTTGAAATTCTTCTTTTTCATATTCAGTGATTGGTTTTGGAACAGCTTCATTGTTGGAGTTGATGGTCGTCACCTCAAAGTCTCCAATTTCAATGACTCTCCAAACTTGATAGTTTTCGGCTTTTATGAAGATTTCCATTCTATTTTTCCAGTAAGTATAGAATTTCCCATCGAACATGGGTGGCCTTTGTGTGGAGTACCCCTCTTCCATACGCTCGTTCATCTTCAACATCTTTCCAGGGAACAGGATACTGCTCTCAGGGTTTCCTGATTAAATGAGGAACAAGGCTCTGATACCAATTGTAGGAATGCTAATGGATGATCGAATGCAACAAGAAAGGAGTGAATTGTTGTGTAATAGGTTTAAGATTTTTGCCTCTAATTTTTGCGGAATTGTATCAAGTAAAGAACAAAACTTAAACTCAAAAACGAAAAGAAAAATAATAAAGGAGACAAAGATTTTACGTGGAAACCTTCTTGGCCTAATAAGAAGGAAAAACCACGACCCCCCAGGATTTCAAAATTCTCACTATGTTAAGGCAATCAATTACAATTACACAAAACAATGTTTGCTTCACTTGAAGCTTCTCAATTCTCTAAATGCTTCACTCAAAGCTTCTCTACTTAGGCCTACTTCTCTTCTCTTCTCTTTCTCTCCTTCTCTTTCTCTTCTCTCGATTCTATTCTCTATTCCCTTAGACTTCCCATAAGTCTAATTACAACAAAACACTCAATTACCCTTTACAAGGCCAATTCTCATGAAGATTAAAATTAAGTAGTTGCTCAAGAAAAATATAATGAATTAATTGGAATTCAAAAACAGAAAATATTTTTCTTTGAATGATCTCCCTTAAATGGACACTCTCTCTTCATATCCGCTTAACCGTAGCTTCCCTCTTTTATAAAGGGAACAGCCGTCAGTGCACTCAGCCCACGTTCTCCATGAGATGCACTTATCCCTCGACTTCCATAAACTTACTTGCTCCCAAAGAAAGTGGGAAGTTAGTTGAAAGTAGGAGTGGAACATAACTGCTGCACGGTTAATATTACATGGGTTAAAGGAAGATCCTAAAATGTAGGAGACTAATTCAAAGTAGAGAACAAGTCTCTTGGATGTCCGAGTTTATAGAAGATAAACAAGGAATTAGTCTTCTCCATGTTTTTAGGCGTATTAAAAATATTTTGCCAATTAATAAATAAATTTAATTAAGCAACTAATTAAATTTTAACCTTTTACATTAACTAAAAACAGAAAACATAATTTTCGTAACTTCCAGTCAATGTCTTCTTCAGACCTGTATTGCGGGGAACAACGCACTGTCTCCATCTACAACTTTCGTCATGACTTCAACTCTAGGAACAGTAAACTGACTTCTAAAGCAATTGCCCAACTTCTTGGATATTTGAGACATGTACAACTTCCACGAATCAAGTCATAGGCTTCATCAACGATTTAAATTAAACCGGATATATACCTACAAAACAATCTCTAAAAATATGTTTGTTTATCTAAAAGTAAAGTCGTCATCAAAACCTTAAGAGGCCAACAATATATATATATATATATATATATATATATATATATATATATATATATATATATATATATATATATATATATATATATATATATATATATATATATATATATATATATATATATATATATATATATATATATAGACATATATATATATATATATGTCTATATATATATGTATATATATATATACATATATATATAGACATATATATATATATATATATATATATATATATATATATATATATATATATATATATATATGTATATATATATATATATAGACTTATATATATATATATATATATATATATATATATATATATATATATATATATATATATATATA
>NC_080059.1:18276645-18298530 GCF_026212465.1 Amaranthus tricolor | reverse complement strand
AGTGTGTTTTGTTTGTTGTACTGCACATCAATTGCATTAAAAGTCATTTAAACGTTAAAATTAATTAAAACAGTAAATGGGCATTAAAAATTATGAAATTTGGTACCCAATGTAATTGATGCCTTTTAGACGAAGTGGTGTTGTCAAATTTTCTGTTTGAATTTTCTAAATTGTCCAAAAAGGATAGTAAAGTTACTGGTTATTTTTTAAAGTAAGATAATTATTGAGATTATGATTTAGTCATTTAAAATTATGAAGTTTAGTGATGCCTTGATGGTATATAGTGGATTGAATGTGTAAACGCGTACTAATACCTGATTTTTGTAAGTGTGTTTGTGTTTTGGACCTCGGTTCATAAGAGGTTGAGATTTCCATTCATCAATTACTTTGAGTTGATCTATCTTGCTACTAAGATACACGCTTAGACCATACTTTTATAATTGGTTAAGTATCTAATGTTGTATTCATTGTATGATGTGATGTTGTGTATCACCTAAGGTTTAGACACTAAAAATAATTTGAAAGGAGGAACTTGGAAATTTTAGGATAGTTGTGTTGGTTACCCGTATGGGGTTATTATATTGGATTTGGAAATATTATTATTATCATTTCGATGGAAGTTTTGGATCATTAATAGCCACAATGGGTATGCATACTTTACCTTTAATTTGACGACCCTTATAAGACGAGCCATGTCTTAGGTCGGAGGTTTCCTCGGGATTAAGTCTCCCATGTGTATTCCTCCAAACGATATGAGTTGGGTTTTCAAAAGTCAAATATTACATCTGAAACATATAGAACCTTTGTACATTAGGATGAACACATTGCTTATATGTAACCTATATAATACACTGTATGAAGTCTCTGACGTGTTATGGTTTGTGTTCTTTGGAATGTGCTGTGATGTTGTCATTCGACGACTAGTAGGTTGATTTTCCGGTGGGGCTGTTGCGTGAGGAATTAAGCAATAGAACCTGTAGTTTAGCTGACTATCATACCTAAATTTATTTTGAACTTTACTAGGTTTTCTATCATAAGTAGACTTTTATTTTGGACATTAATTAGTTTTGACGAGGCCAGTCGGTTCTCAACTTGTAAACTTTTAGACTTCCGTTGAATTATTATTTTGATTATTGTTCATTTATTTCTTTATCACTTGAAACGATTTAACTTAAATGTCTGACGTGTGACCCGAAATTCATATTTACATGTGAATATCTAGTTCACTTTAACTCAGACTAGTACAGGTTTCCTTTTAACTTTAATTTACATAATATGATTACGATTCATGCTTGTTCAACTGAATCCGTACTCATGAACTAGTGAAATAATTAGCCAAATTAAACTTAGTGTTTACATAATCAAGAGTTATGACCCCATTAGTGATATGCACTAGGTTGTGCCTAAGAGCATTATGACGAGACTTGCCATTATACAATTGAAAATAAGCTTTACCAAAGCCGTGGTGCAATTCGTATGTACTGCCACTAGTGATATAGGCTATCTCAAACATGAGATTCCTTAACCAATTCGGTACATTTGCTGCTGAAGCAAGCGCTATGAATTCTACGGACATAGTGGAATCAACTATGCATGTTTGTTTCTTTGAGGACCATGAAATGACACCTCCCCTATAAACAAACATCAAACCACTAGTTGAAATTCTCTTCATTAGTGATCCTACTAGCATTGGAATAACCTTCCAAAAAAGGAGTTTCACCACTATAAGTTTACCATAATCTATAGTACCCTTCAAGTTGCTTGTAAATCAACTTAGTTTACTAACCACACATGTTATGTCCGACCTAGTACATGTCATAACATACATCAAGAATCCTATGATCTTTGAATACAAAAATTGTAAAACTGGTTTTCCGTTATGTTTATCAAATTTCATACCCAATTCCATGGGACTTGAGATTGGAGTCGTGTCTAGCATGCCAAACCTATTAAGCACTTTCTCAATGTAATGAGATTGACTTAGCTTAATTCAAATACCATCTCTTATGATCTTAAAGCCTAAGATCACATCGGCCTCCCTCGTATCCTTCATTTGGAAGGATTTAGACAAAAAATCTTTTGTCTCTTGGACTTGTGCTAAACTAGTACCAAAGATGAGCATGTCATCCACATATAAGCAAATGATAACTCCATTTCCTTGGTTATCAAATCTTCTATAAATGCACTTATCGGCTTGATTCAACTTGAATCCAAAGGACAATACAGTTGCATCAAACTTTTGATGTCATTGCTTCAATGCTTAGTTAAGTTCATACAATGACTTAACAAGTTTACACACCTTGTTTTCTTGTCCTTTCAAAACAAACCCTTCGAGTTGTTTCATATATACTTTCTTTTCTAGTTCTCATATAAAAATGTGGTTTTAACATCCATTGGATGGATCTCTAGAAAATAGATTGTAGCTAAAGCTACCAACAACCCAATTGTGGTTGTTTTCTTGAGAAAAATCCACTTGTAACCGATTGGTTTACAAGTTGGAGGAAGATATACTAATACCCAAGTATTATTTCCCATGATAGATTGCATCCCATCATCTATTACCTCTTTCCAAAAGGCATCGTCTTGTCATGCCATTGCATCACTATAAGTCAATGGGTCTCCTTCCACAATAAACAAATATGGAGCACTAGAAGAGATTTCATTTCTAATTCGTTTAACCAAATATACATGAAAATCCGGTCCAAAGATTTTAGCTTTCCATTGTCTTTTACTTCTTTAAGGAATAAATTTAACATATTTTCTTCTTCATCTAGTTGTTGATTTTCATCAACATCTAGAGGTGTTTTTGTTGATCATCACCAACATTTTCTTCAGTACTTATTTGTAGATGTTTTGGTCTACTCATTCATGTAAATCTATTCTCATCAGAAATGGAATCCCTTGACTCAATAATCGATTGTATCAATATGTAGTTATTTTGTTCTATTACATAGAACATATAAGTCTTGCTATGAGTGGCATAACTTGTTAAGATGCATTATATTCCTCGTTCACCGAGTTTCTTTCTCTTGTTGTCGGGCATTCTTACAATTTCCTAATAACCCCAAACTTTTGGGTTTCTTTTGTACCAAAGTTCATCAAGAGCCTTCTTGTTAGTTCTAGACAGAACTTGGTTAAGAATGTGATAGGCGTCGACATGTTTCACCCAAAAATCCTTCACTCCAGCTAAAGTACATGGAATTCACCATCTCTTGTAGTGTACGATTTTTCCTCTCCACAACACTATTTGATCGTGCGTCGTATCTGACAGTTGTTTCATGTACTATGCCCATAGATAAGAAATATGCGGGATCGTAGTATTCTCCTCCTTTGTCTGTTCTAAGTCTTTTAAGTTTACTACTAATTTGTATTTCTACTTTATTTTTGTAAATCTTACAAAACTAAGAGCCTCATCCATTGCATGTAACAAATACACATAACAAAACTTGAAATAATCATCAATCAATGTAATAACATATCTTTTATTCCCTAAATAAGTTGTACTATGAAAATCACACAAGTCACTATGTACCAACTAAAATTTCAGATTTTCTAAGAATAATTTTAAATGGTGTTCTAGTGATCTTGTTAAGTATATGTACCAACAACTTTCTTACAATTATGTGATTGTTGAGAACAAAAAGGAATTAAAGAAACTTTATTAAAATTAACATGTCCTAACCTTAAATATCATAAATAATGCAATTCATCACATATATTACTTGAAACATCAATATTATGTACATAGTTTTTAGATTTACAAACTATTGAGAGTTTAAATGGATTACATTGTAAATAAACACGTCCTATAAACAAGTTACTTTAGAAATTATGCACCTATCCACTTCAAATACTAGTTTGTAGCCTAATCGAATTAAGAGGAAACCCGAGACTAGTTTCCTACTAAGAGATTTCCTGACGTAAACATAAGTTCTACTTTGTCATTTGCATGGACCTTGATAGAAGTATTGTTTCCCATGTAGAGAAACTCCCCCATCAACTACCTTATGTAAGGTTTTGAACAAATTTTTGTTTTTGCACACATGCCTTGTTGCTCCCGAATTGATATACTAAAAAATTGGATCATCCTACACAATACCATTATTAGTACTCATTATACAAACAATAAAAATAGAATGTTTATTTAATAATGAATGATCACCTTTTGTAGAGGTGTCCTTGCTTGAAGAAGCTTGACATTTGTCTCCTTTTGCTTGTTTTTGAAAACATAGCAATTCTTATTTAGGTGTTCGAACTTCCCGTATTCCCAACACCCATTGTTAACATGTTTGGTATTACTTGAATTCCCCTTGATAGTTTTCTTTTACTTTTCTCCTTGAGAGAATTTCACCTATATCATGTTGATTGCACCAACATTAGGATTAGAATCCTTTTGCCCCTCATTGGCCCTTATGCAAGACTGCACAACAATGTTGTCCAAGATCGGTAAGACTTATGTCTTAATTCTTATGTTTAAGAGCATGTCTAACATCCCTCTAAGATGGAGGCAACTTGTCTATAATGCTAGATACAATAAAGATTTCATCCAAACTTATGTCATAAATTTTCATGTTAGCATACATTCATTAAAGTTCATGAAATCAATTAATTATAGGGCGATTATCAACAATCTTATAAGCATTGAAATTACTTACTAGGAATTTCTTAAAACTCGTATCCTCGGCCATGTACATGTCCTCAAGTGCATCCTATAAAAGCTTTGTCGATTCATGAAATTGATTTACATCAAAAAAGTGAATCCTTCATTCTATTCAAAATATGTCCTCGATATATAAAATCTTCATAATCCCACTTGCTTCACTTCCTGGGTTGTTTGAAAGTTTCATCTTTATCTTCAGCTTCCTCCGGCATAGGAGTGCGTATGACATAAACAACGTTGAGAGTGGTAAAAAGAATAAGTATCTTCTTTTGCCAACGACGGAAATTTACACAGATGAACTTTTCCAATTTAATTAAGTTAGAAGTAAGTTCCTTCACACTAGCCATGAAGATGTTATCATAAAAGATTATTGGAAATATAATGTTATTACAAATGTGTCACAAGTACAAGTATGAAGTACAACACTATTTGTAATCCCACTTTTAATCACAAAAAAAACACCACAAAGATTAGATTGCGACAACAAATTGATGTTGCTTGGAAACTTGATATTAATAGAAGGCGTGAGAACACTTTCCTTTTGTGATATTTTTCTTTAAAGAGTTCTTAGGATGATAGATGAAATTCACAATAAGATACAATCTATTACAACAATGTCCTAGCACAAAGTGATTGCGAAGTAAGACAATGTGTTATAGATGGATTAAGAAACTTAAAATTGTAATGAAAGCTAATTACTCCTTCTCTAGTGTTCATGCAAAGGAGAAGAAAGAACACTTTATATACGCAAAGAGAAATTAAAAATTTGTATGTAATGATTGTGTGGAATACCCTTAGGCAGACACCCTCTATTTATAGAGAATCTGTCAACCAATGCCTACTTATGAAACAAAGTTGTTTCATCCAAACCGAGCTATGAAACCGATGCAAGTGCTTGTTTCATTCAAAGCTCATCAATGAAACAAGATAATGTTCCATCATAAATAACCAACATATGTTGGTTACCAAATATTAGTAGTGATTGAAATCAATTAACACTAACGAAATAAACTAACAAAACCGCAAAATCCAAGATTAGAGAACTGGCAACAAGTCGTCGCTTCTGGCATTGAGTCGTCGCCTAAAGCGCCGCGTCGACGCCTCTCGAAAGCCGACTCGACTTTTCATCTGCCTAAATACTGAGAACATAGAACATTCGTCTTTTTTTACTGATTCTTGTTTTGCGTTTTTCCTTTTGACAGTATTTTGTACTTTGCTATTATTGCATATTATCCCACTACTATACTTAGTATATAGTATTAAAATTCTAGGTCTTTATATACTCTAAATGTCCAAAAACATTTTAACATTTTTTTTAAACAATTGGAATATCATTAACGTTAAATTTTATATGACCAATGACATGATGCCAAAACCGCAAAAACCTTTATGTGGAACATTTGTCCACAATTAACGAATATTCGAATATGTAGGGGCTGGCACAACCCCTTATCAGGGTAAAAAATTAAACAGCTAAAATTCAGATCGATCAAAAAGGTTATGACAAGAGTACAAACTTATCATTATTATTTATATCACATAGATAATACAAGTAAACAACTTGACCAAAATTATGACAAGAGTACAAATTTATCATTATTATTTATATCACATAGATAATACAAGTAAACAACTTGACCAAAATTAAGCTGTGATAGTTAAACTCTTTGATATTTAATATACTTTAACATATTATTTCACATAAGTGGTATCTACGATGAAAGTGTGGATATAACATATGTCCTCTTCGTCACTAGCGTGAAATAATTCATTTTTAAGTGTAATTCGAACTCGTGATCATTGGAGGTTCAGATATAACATGTTCGATACTACAGGACTATATTAATTACACATTGTCATGTTAAATTATACTTTACCTGGCTCTATTAATGTTTTCTGATTGAAAACCCAAATATAAATTATCAGGTAACATATATATAGAGCTTATTGAAGTGACAAGAAAAGCAATCTATTGAAAAGAATAAAAACTCACATAAAAATTGATAATGGTGAAGTCATAAAACCTGCTCTTGTAATGCTTCTATAAAGAAGGCCATCCAGTGGACAAAGCCAATATACGCACTAGTGAGCACCTGGTGGAAGCTGCACTGCTCACTAGTGCAAACATTGGCTTGACCGCAGGAAAAAGGTCTTCTGTGTTCCAGTACAAAAATTTTAATATGCAAGTGTTTTTTTTTTCTTTTTGCAAGCAATATGAGGTAAGTGAGATTGTTTATGGTTGAAAGTTGTTTTAAAAAATGTTATGAAATGGTGATAGGAGATATGGTTTAATGCATTATTTTGGTTGGGTTTATATATTGCTAACTGGATGATCATCGTGAAAACCACAATTATTTGACTTGATCTTATTTTTTATTAGTCTCTTCAATTCATATTAATTGTCCCATTTGATTTTGTGAGACAATTTATCGATTTTTATTAATATATATTTTAATCTTAATATAAATGTTAAAATATAGTTAAGTAGAATCTTATACATTCTTAAAATTAAATTTTTATAAATTTTAATTATAAACAATATTAAAGATATTTATAATTAATTTGGTACATTGGATAGAATATACAAAACTAATAAGACAATTAGTGTGAATTGGAGGGAGTAATAATTATGTACTCTTATTATAAGTATTTAATGATTTTGACAAATTAATCTTTTAAATAAGCCAATTAGCAAAGTGTTGATGATGCAAGATTAATGTCTTATTATGTTTCTCAATGAGATTTTTTTTTAAAAAAAAGTTTCTCACTCAGAATTGAGAATGTATAACATTTTTGGAGATTTCAATTATCTTATGTCAAAATTTATTTTTTATACTAAATGATTATTACATTGATCGTTAAATTAGCCTCAAAATATAAATATTTATTATACATCCATGAGATTGTATATGCAATATATGTTTCAACTGAAACTAACTTTTTTAGATAAATATGGAAATCATCAATAAATAAGACTAATCAATGATGTTAAATGATTAATATAATTATTTTGATGCTGGATACTTGTTTTGATTCTCGTATTCCAAGTCAACTCAGATCTCTAACCTCAATAAACAATAAATTTGGTTGTGGCTTGGTTGGCAATTTCATAACGCTCAAACAATACTAGTTCATAAAAATTGTAATCCTTCCGTTTTTTTATCTTCCACATTACTATAATGGGTAGTTTCAAAAGTTCTTCCACTTTAGAATACTTTCTATTTTTAGAAAGTTTTTATCCTACTTTTACCCCTTAAAATCCCCCTTTTCTTTTAATGTACCCCTTTTATTTTATTTATAATTATTTTCTCTCTCATACTTTCAATACAATCATTAATTCACACTACTATTTAATTAAAATAATACCCACTAAAACCTCATACTTCCAATGTAATCATTACTTCACACTACTATTTAATTAAAATAATACCCACTACAACCCAAAGATTTTATCTTCCTTAATATGTGTGAAAAACCTAGAGTGAAAGATCAAACAAGAACGGAGGGAGTACAATTGAACCAACAAGTTAAGTTATAAGAATTTAAAATAAGTAAAAAAAAACAAAAGATATTAGCCTAATAAATGGCAATCCATTTAAAAAGCTACTAGATTTGTTATTTAATTCCGGCCAATGAACTATGTAGAAATCTTTATAACAATAGATTTAACCTTTAAAATTCATTCGTATCCATACTACATAAAAAATAACGTTTTTAGAGAAATAATATTAAAAAGTAAAAAACTATTTTTTTTTGTATTTTTTATAATCATCTCTTGACTTATATAAGTTTTACATATTACATATCTTAAATGAATTAATTAATTCTAACAGAATTAGTAATTGTATTATTTAAGTAAATATTATATTTAAATAAAAATTTTAAAACATCAAATTTAGATATTTATTTTGATTCTCTCCTACGAAGTCAACGACTCTCTAACGTGTATAGATGGGAAATTGCGTTTGCGATGCGGAGTATACAATTCGCATATTCTCTCCTACAAATATTAATTATGAGTATGCTATGCCCTGTTCACTTATCAAAACACTTGATCGATATGTAAGCATTTTTGAAAATTTAAACCTACATTTAATTATAAATATATACAGAATTTAATTCTTAATATTTCCGAAAATCTATTGTTACAACTTAATAATTATAATATTAATAACAACAAGAACAACAATAAAAATATATATAAAACAACAACAACAACAACAATAACAATAACAATAACAATAACAATAACAATAACAATAATAATAATAATAATAATAATATTCAAAAAAAATAATAATAACGATAATAACAACAACAACAACAACAACAATAATAATAATAATAATAATAATAATAATAATGATAATATTTAATAATAATCATAAAAATATTTATAATAATTATTATTTTCTCTTTTTATTTTCCACAAAAAATAAATAATTTAAAATGTTTGTGATCCAATTTTGAATAATTTCTATGTGTACAACAAAATTTGACTAAAATATTCACTCATTTCTCTATGTTAAAAATTTTTTATACCTAAAATAAAATATCATTAAGACATTAATTTTAATTCATATAAAAAAATTCAATTTTTTTAAAATATTCGAGAAACTTACTTACTTTAACTTTAATAAAATATTCACTCATTTATCTTTATTTAGGTATTATGAAACCAACTAAACCAAAAGTTTAAACTGATAATTGAGAAAACAAAATATGTTAAAACTTTACCCGTAACTACGTTATTTATATTTTCATCAATAATAATAATAATAATAATAATAATAATAATGTTGCAACGTCAAAGTTAAATATATATTTTTATCATCACAAACGAAAGAAAACAACTAATCTCCAACTTGTATAGACGTGACATTGGATCTTCGCATGGTTGGCAAGTTCGTGACAATAATAACAACAAATATGGTTATCACATTTGCACATACTGCCATTTTATGCACGTTACTCTAATAAAGTATAAGGAATTAAGTTTTTAGTCTTTGGACATGTACGGGATAATTGTTCCATTGGATTTCTTCTATTCGAGTTATAATTTATATTTAAAAATTAATGATAATTAATTAATTAATTTTAATCAATAAAAATCAATTATAATAAGTTATATGAGTTTTGATCAGTGAAAATCAATTTCAATCAGTAAAATTAGTGGAATATATATAAATTAGATGAACTAATCACAATTTTACTTCACTACATCATTTATAATGCAATTTTTAATTATTTTGTTCTATTTTTGTTATATTTTACTTATCTATGAAAATTCTCCCTTCAAGTTAGCAAAGTTATGAAACAAACCAGTACTAGTCTTATTACTTCACTTATTTTCTCCCTCCTTTCCAAAAGCCACATACAAAAATTTGGATATTGACCATTGTGGTTGAGCCGGTTAGCTATCGACTGATTAACTTATGTCGGTTTTTTGTCAGTTAAGATAACTAATTGATGGTTTTCCCGCTACAAACTATTCCCTTAACATAAATAATAATAACAATAATAATAATAATAATAATAATAATGTTACAACATCAAATTAAAATACAAATATTTTTATTCAAGTCAACTAATCTCCAACGTGTATAGACGTGACATTGAATCGTGGCAAGGTTCGCAAGTTCATCACAATAGAAAAAACCTACTACAATTGTTATAAAATTTGCACATGCTGCCAAATCAAGAGTACAATACCATGCATTATAATAAATTTCTAGTAATAACTAATAAGGATATGAACTCTCTTTAAAAATGTACGGACAAAGTGGGGTAATTGCTTTACTTTCACTCCCTCTCATTTCCTTATAACTCTATTTTGTATTTTAGAAGTATTTAGTTAATCTTATCTTCTCTTAATTTATTAAACTTTAATATGTTATTTTCCTATAGAAAATATTTAATTAAATTGAAGTAAGATTCTGAATTTAATGTTATTGTTTTCAATTAAAAGGGAGTAATTAATTCTAAATTTAAAGTGGCCTTATTATTATGATAGAGTTATATGCTAATTATAGTAATAATTAGGATTATATCCACGCTATGCTCGGTTTTCGTTTAAAATTTTTATATTAGTACTTAACATTAAGCAATATTTATTAATTGATTATTAAAATGTATATATATATATATATATATATATATATATATATATATATATATATATATATATTATATATATATATATATATTATATATATATATATATATATATATATGTATGTATATATATATATATATATATATATATATATATATATATATATATATATATATATGTATGTATATATATATATATATATATATATATATATATATATATATATATATATATATATATATATATATATGTATATATATATATATATGTATATATATATATATATATATATATGTATATATATATATATGTATATATATATATATGTATATGTATATATATATATATATATATATATATATATATATATATATGTGTGTGTGTGTGTGTGTGTGTGTGTGTGTGTGTGTGTGTGTGTGTGTGTACACACATATACATATGTGTACACACACACACACACACACACACACACACACACACATATATATATATATATATATATATATATATATATATATATATATATATATATATATATATATATATATATGTTAATTTTAAAGTTGTATTAATAATAACTATCAATGTAGTAATATTGCATTATGAAGAGGAAAAGAATCAAAATTAATGGGAAGGAGTGTGAGGAGTACTTTAAAGGGTAATTCTAATATTATTAATGTGAGGACTATATATTGATATAATAGATATATAAAGTTGGTGAAGCGGAAGAGTTAGTTTAATAATAATAATAAAATTTAATTAGAAAATGGAAGAACACATAGAGTAGTCCATTAAATAGGTGATCGATTGTTGTTGTTTGATTAAATGGATAAGTTGAAAAGTTGCAATTTAATTTGGAAATGCAAAAATATATAGAATAAGTAAATCCATGAATATATAGATTTTTGTACATTAAGCATGTGAGGGTCTTGTTGAAAGTAGTGATATGACACTTAGCATCACAAATGCTTATATAAATTGACACTTGGCACAACTGGTTATATGAAGTGACACTTGGCAGCACAAATGCTTGTATGAACTCACACTTGGAACGAATGCTTATATGAAGTGACAAATGGCATAAATGCATATGGAAGTGGCACTTGAAACAAATGTTTATATAAAATGAGTTAGAGCTGTTCATGGGCGGGCTTGGGCGGGTAGCGGATCGGGTAGTACCTAAAAATATTACCGGCGGACTCAATATTCACAAGCTCGCCCGCATTTGCGGGCATATTTTTTTATTGCTACCCGCCCGTTTTTAAAGCTGGCGGGACTTGCGGTTAGGCGGTTATTGTTGTATAAAAATTAAAAATATAAATCATATTATAAAGTTAAGTTTTAATAACAATTAAAATATAATACATTCTCTAATATACTCTAAATATATATAAAGTCTCAAAATACTCAAAGTACATGAATATTGAATATAGACGGTGAAGTTGGCTACTTGTTTGAACTTTGATAGTTTACTGCTTGAGTGCTTGGAGGGTTAAAAATATTGAATGTAGACGGTAGAATTATAATTTTTAAAGTCTAAAAGAAGCAAACCACGGGGCTAGTACAAAAGTAATAAACTAAATCTGGGTATAGGTACTAATTACTAAAGTTGGCTATGGGTGATGTTGTAGTACTAGTTTAATAATTAATATAATTAATTATTTAATAAATAATATATTAAACTAAGCAAGCGGGCGGGTATACCCACAGGCATTTTTTTTAGTGTCGCTACCCGCCCATTTATCTTGGCGGGTGGGTATTACCCGTTCAAACTTTAATTTTTTTAGAAAAACGTTGTCCATGTCCGCCCGTTTTTGCACACATGCCTTGTTGCTCCCGAATTGATATACTAAGAAATTGGATCATCGTACACAATACCGTTATTAATACTCATTATACAAACAATAAAAACAGAATTTTTATTTTATAATGAATGATCACCTTTTGTAGAGGGGTCCTTGCTTGAAGAAGCTTGACATTTGTCTTCTTTTGCTTGTTTTTGAAAACATAGCAATTCTTATTTAGGTGTTCGAACTTCCCGCATTCCCAACACCCATTGTTAACAGGTTTGGTATTACTTCAATTCCCCTATATAGTTTTCTTTTGCTTTTTTCCTTGAGAGAATTTCACCTCTACCATGTTGATTACACCAACATTAGGATTAGAATCCTTTTGCCCCTCATTGGACCTTACGATAGACTGCACAACATTGTTGTCAAAGATCGGTAAGACTTATGTCTTACTTCTTATGTTTAAGAGCATGTCTAACATCCACTTAAGATGGAGGCAACTTGTCTAAATTGCTAGATACAATAAAGATTTCATCCAAAGTTATGTCATAAATTTTCATGTTAGCATACATTCTTTAAAGTTCATGAAATCAATTAGCTATAGGGCGATTATCAACAATCTTATAAGCATTGAAATTGCATACTATGAATTTCTTAGAACTCGTATCCTCGGCGATGTACCTGTCCTCAAGTGCATCCTATAAAAGCTTTGTCGATTCATGAAATTGATTTACATCAAAAAGTGAATCCTTCATTCCATTCAAAATATGTCCTCGATATATAAAATCTTCATAATCCCACTTGCTTCACTTCTTGGTTTGTTTGAAAGTTTCATCTTCAGGTTCCTCCGGCCTAGGGGTGTGTATGACATAAACAACGTTGAGAGTGGTCAAAAGAATAAGTATCTTCTTTTGCCAACGACGAAAATTTACACAGATGAACTTTTCCAATTTAGTTAAGTTAGAAGTAAGTTCCTTCACACTAGCCATGAAGATGTTATCATAAAAGATTATTGGAAATATAATGTTATTACAAATGTGTTACAAGTACAAGTATGAAGTACAACACTATTTGTAATCCCACTTTTAATCACCAAAAAAACACCAAAAAGATTAGATTGCGACAACAAATTGATGTTGCTCGGAAACTTGATATTAATAGAAGGCGTGAGAACACTTTCCTTTTTTGATATTTTTCTTTAAAGAGTTCTTAGGATGATAGATGAAATTCACAATAAGATACAATCTATTACAACAATTTCCTAGCACAAAGTGATTGCGAAGTAAGACAATGTGTTATAGATGGATTAAGAAACTTAAAATTGTAATGAAAGCTAATTACTCCTTCTCCAGTGTTCATGCAAAGGAGAAGCAAGAAAACTTTATATATGCAAAGAGAAATTAAAATTTGTATGTAATGACTGTGTGGAATGCCCTTAGGCAGACACCCTCTATTTATAGAGAATCTGTCAACCAATGCCTACTTATGAAACAAAGTTGTTTCATCCAAACCGAGCTATGAAACCAATGCAAGTGTTTGTTTCATTCAAAGCTCATCAATGAAACAAGATAATGTTCCATCAGATTTAACCAACATATGTTGGTTACCAAATATTAGTAATGATTGAAATCAATTAACACTAACGAAATAAACTAACAAAACCGCAAAATCCAAGATTAGAGAACTGGCAACAAGTCGTCGCTTCTGGCATTGAGTCGTCGCCTAAAGCGCCGCGTCGACGCCTCTCGAAAGCCGACTCGACTTTTCATCTGCCTAAATACTGAGAACATAGAACATTCGTCTTTTTTTACTGATTCTTGTTTTGCGTTTTTCCTTTTGACAGTATTTTGTACTTTGCTATTATTGCATATTATCCCACTACTATACTTAGTATATAGTATTAAAATTCTAGGTCTTTATATACTCTAAATGTCCAAAAACATTTTAACATTTTTTTTAAACAATTGGAATATCATTAACGTTAAATTTTATATGACCAATGACATGATGCCAAAACCGCAAAAACCTTTATGTGGAACATTTGTCCACAATTAACGAATATTCGAATATGTAGGGGCTGGCACAACCCCTTATCAGGGTAAAAAATTAAACAGCTAAAATTCAGATCGATCAAAAAGGTTATGACAAGAGTACAAACTTATCATTATTATTTATATCACATAGATAATACAAGTAAACAACTTGACCAAAATTATGACAAGAGTACAAATTTATCATTATTATTTATATCACATAGATAATACAAGTAAACAACTTGACCAAAATTAAGCTGTGATAGTTAAACTCTTTGATATTTAATATACTTTAACATATTATTTCACATAAGTGGTATCTACGATGAAAGTGTGGATATAACATATGTCCTCTTCGTCACTAGCGTGAAATAATTCATTTTTAAGTGTAATTCGAACTCGTGATCATTGGAGGTTCAGATATAACATGTTCGATACTACAGGACTATATTAATTACACATTGTCATGTTAAATTATACTTTACCTGGCTCTATTAATGTTTTCTGATTGAAAACCCAAATATAAATTATCAGGTAACATATATATAGAGCTTATTGAAGTGACAAGAAAAGCAATCTATTGAAAAGAATAAAAACTCACATAAAAATTGATAATGGTGAAGTCATAAAACCTGCTCTTGTAATGCTTCTATAAAGAAGGCCATCCAGTGGACAAAGCCAATATACGCACTAGTGAGCACCTGGTGGAAGCTGCACTGCTCACTAGTGCAAACATTGGCTTGACCGCAGGAAAAAGGTCTTCTGTGTTCCAGTACAAAAATTTTAATATGCAAGTGTTTTTTTTTTCTTTTTGCAAGCAATATGAGGTAAGTGAGATTGTTTATGGTTGAAAGTTGTTTTAAAAAATGTTATGAAATGGTGATAGGAGATATGGTTTAATGCATTATTTTGGTTGGGTTTATATATTGCTAACTGGATGATCATCGTGAAAACCACAATTATTTGACTTGATCTTATTTTTTATTAGTCTCTTCAATTCATATTAATTGTCCCATTTGATTTTGTGAGACAATTTATCGATTTTTATTAATATATATTTTAATCTTAATATAAATGTTAAAATATAGTTAAGTAGAATCTTATACATTCTTAAAATTAAATTTTTATAAATTTTAATTATAAACAATATTAAAGATATTTATAATTAATTTGGTACATTGGATAGAATATACAAAACTAATAAGACAATTAGTGTGAATTGGAGGGAGTAATAATTATGTACTCTTATTATAAGTATTTAATGATTTTGACAAATTAATCTTTTAAATAAGCCAATTAGCAAAGTGTTGATGATGCAAGATTAATGTCTTATTATGTTTCTCAATGAGATTTTTTTTTAAAAAAAAGTTTCTCACTCAGAATTGAGAATGTATAACATTTTTGGAGATTTCAATTATCTTATGTCAAAATTTATTTTTTATACTAAATGATTATTACATTGATCGTTAAATTAGCCTCAAAATATAAATATTTATTATACATCCATGAGATTGTATATGCAATATATGTTTCAACTGAAACTAACTTTTTTAGATAAATATGGAAATCATCAATAAATAAGACTAATCAATGATGTTAAATGATTAATATAATTATTTTGATGCTGGATACTTGTTTTGATTCTCGTATTCCAAGTCAACTCAGATCTCTAACCTCAATAAACAATAAATTTGGTTGTGGCTTGGTTGGCAATTTCATAACGCTCAAACAATACTAGTTCATAAAAATTGTAATCGTTCCGTTTTTTTATCTTCCATATTACTATAATGGGTAGTTTCAAAAGTTCTTCCACTTTAGAATACTTTCTATTTTTAGAAAGTTTTTATCCTACTTTTACCCCTTAAAATCCCCCTTTTCTTTTAATGTACCCCTTTTATTTTATTTATAATTATTTTCTCTCTCATACTTTCAATACAATCATTAATTCACACTACTATTTAATTAAAATAATACCCACTAAAACCTCATACTTCCAATGTAATCATTACTTCACACTACTATTTAATTAAAATAATACCCACTACAACCCAAAGATTTTATCTTCCTTAATATGTGTGAAAAACCTAGAGTGAAAGATCAAACAAGAACGGAGGGAGTACAATTGAACCAACAAGTTAAGTTATAAGAATTTAAAATAAGTAAAAAAAAACAAAAGATATTAGCCTAATAAATGGCAATCCATTTAAAAAGCTACTAGATTTGTTATTTAATTCCGGCCAATGAACTATGTAGAAATCTTTATAACAATAGATTTAACCTTTAAAATTCATTCGTATCCATACTACATAAAAAATAACGTTTTTAGAGAAATAATATTAAAAAGTAAAAAACTATTTTTTTTTGTATTTTTTATAATCATCTCTTGACTTATATAAGTTTTACATATTACATATCTTAAATGAATTAATTAATTCTAACAGAATTAGTAATTGTATTATTTAAGTAAATATTATATTTAAATAAAAATTTTAAAACATCAAATTTAGATATTTATTTTGATTCTCTCCTACGAAGTCAACGACTCTCCAACGTGTATAGATGGGAAATTGCGTTTGCGATGCGGAGTATACAATTCGCATATTCTCTCCTACAAATATTAATTATGAGTATGCTATGCCCTGTTCACTTATCAAAACACTTGATCTATATGTAAGCATTTTTGAAAATTTAAACCTACATTTAATTATAAATCTATACAGAATTTAATTCTTAATATTTTCGAAAATCTATTGTTACAACTTAATAATTATAATATTAATAACAACAAGAACAACAACAATAAAAAAATATATAAAACAACAACAACAACAACAACATGAACAACAACAACAATAATAATAATAATAATAATAATAATAATAATAATAATAAAAAAAAATAATAATAATAATAATATCTTTCAAAAATAATAAAAATAACAATAAAAACAACAACAACAACAACTACAACAACAACAACAACAACAACAACAACAACAACAATAATAATAATAATAATAATAATAATAATAATAATAATAATAATGATAATATTTAATAATTGTTGGACCTCTTGAGTTTTGATGATGACTACACTGTATTTAAACAAAAATGTTTTTAGAGATTATGTGCAGATCGATATCCGGTCGTGATTATGATCGTTGATAGTACCAATGGCTTGGTTCATGGAAGTGTACGTGTCAAAAGGATCCAAGAGATGTTAGAAGAGTATATCGCTTGGAATGTAAAATGAAGACATGAGGTCTACTGTTCCCAAGTTTGATGCTCTAACAAAACTGGAATTCAGAGACAGCGCACTGTTCCTGAGCTGAAGTCAGCCTACGTTAACTGAAAATTCTGATTATTTATTTTTAATTACCATTTTTAGTTAATGTATTAAATAAAGTTAATTTGTTGCAATTATAATTTGTTAAAGTTGATTGGCAAAGCTTTTTCTAAAAGTAACTAACGTTTTAATTAAATTTCTTTTAGGACTTATATTTAGTAAAATGGAATTTACTAAATATAGGTATAGCAGCCGTTTTTCTCTTCTAAAAGCTTAAGATAACCAATTCTTATAATTAGTTAGTAAGTAATCGTCCCTATTTTTAGTAAGCCTAACCGTTTCTATAATTAGCATTAGAGCTGTTCAAAACAAACCCGACCCGAAAATCCGACCCGGAATCGAAAATTATCCGACCCGAAAAAATGTTAATTTTTTAGGTTTACCGAACCGGAATTATCCGAACCGATACTGAACTCGAATCGTTTGATAACCGAAAAGGGCAAAATCGAACTCGAACTGCAACCGAATTTTATAACCGACATATAAACGTTAACCGATGTTACCCGAACTCAACAGTGATCGACCCGAGTCAAATCCGACCTGAATTATGCACGTAACCGAATGTAACCTGACTAAAACCAATTAAGATCGAACTGTTTTTAACCCGAACTGATACAAACCCGAATCGATTATTAATCGAACTGTTTTTAACCCGAACTGATACAAACCCGAACCGATTGTAAATCAAACTTTTATAAATTCGAATCAATTTTTCACCTAATTTCAGCAAATTAGGTCCAATTTCAGTTTTCTAATTATGAATTTTGAATATTTGAAAACTAATTTCTAATATTGAAACATTGTAAACAAGATTATATATAAATAAATAATGTTTCTTCACCTTGTAAACATTGTAAACATTGAAAACTAATTTTTTGAATAATGTTTATGTGGATCTAGATATGTTCTTCACCTTTGGATTCAAGTAACGAGACAATTTCCTTGTGAATTTGTGCTCAACCATGCTTAAGGGGTATCCATGGTACATATTGGCCTTGGTAAAAAGAGAACAATATTTTCTCTGACTAAAATCACCAATGAGATCACCAT
Organism: Amaranthus tricolor; assembly: GCF_026212465.1. Classification (NCBI taxonomy): domain Eukaryota; kingdom Viridiplantae; phylum Streptophyta; class Magnoliopsida; order Caryophyllales; family Amaranthaceae; genus Amaranthus; species Amaranthus tricolor. The sequence continues at coordinate 18,279,537 of NC_080059.1, read as the reverse complement.
TTTTAGCAAGCCATTCTTGGTAAGGTTCACAAGTATTGAACATTATTTGAACAAAATCATGCACTAATATATATTCAAAGACTTTGATCAAATAACCAGATAATTATTGTTGCCTTACTTGGTTACTGAATGCGAAGGATTATTTTGTAGCGGATTTGGGTGTGTCTGCAAAAAATAAACAAACCAATATTTGGTCAAAAAGATATTGCTTTAAATACAGAAATTCAACAAATTACTCCTAATTTCTGGCATTAATAGAAACTTAAGCATATGATCTTCCACTCAAAAAAAGCATATCATCTTCTTCCATTAAGAAACAATAACAGTACAACAATGTTTTAGAAATTCTTAATTAGTAATGCTTAATTTCATTATTCTTAATAAACTCAAAATTATCTTCTTGATATGGTTTGAAGCACATATATCTAATATCAAGAAATATTAAATAATTCAACTATTCAAGATAAACAAATACATTAACAAACACATTAACAATAACAAAGATTCAATCACTCAAAAAACATTAAAAAAAAAAATCAAGAAACAACATTCTAATAAAATTCAAGAATCAAAATTAAGAATAAAGATTAGAAAACAAGATTAAAAATTTAAGATTAAGATTAAGATTAGGATTAAGAGTGAAAATACCTAAAAAAAATAAAATATTTGAGGCGTGAGGCGTAGAGGACAGTCGACAGTAGAGGACAGGCGTGAGGCGTGAGCAGGAGCGAGCATGAGCAGCGCCAGACAGCAGCGTCTGGGTCACCGGCGGCAGGCAGAGACGGAGAGGGTGGCAGGCGGCAGGCGGCAGGCGGTAGGGCTGAATGACGGCAGTAGAGTAGAATTATGTTAGGTTTTTTTTTTCAGAGTAGAGAGAAGGGGAGCAATGTAGTGTTTGAAGTTCATTGCTATTCTGAAAATTGTGTTTTGACCCCCTATAATTTTTTCTTTAAATTTTTTTTTAATTTCCCTTTTTTTATCAAATGAGAGTGACGTGTCAATTTCTTGACCGCTGATCTGATATTAGCATTGTAAATCTAACGTCTAAAACACCTTATCCGTGTGCTATCTTAGTAACCAATAACATTTTGTGCAAGTACAACTCATGGATTGCTAAGATGGTAAGATCTCAAACGTTTTATATACAAAGATGAACGACTTAGAATAAGTGATGTATGAATTGAGTAATATATTCATTAAATCGGACAATTAGTTATCTAAAATAATTTATTTGAGTAATATAAATAATGTATATCAAATATTAAATATTTTTATTATTGAATTTGGTCAAATTGTATAATTTAGGCTATTAAATTCAAAGTAACAAAAAAGGTGGAGTAGTAGTTTCATTTACTATAATAGATCGAATTACGATAAGTGAACTTTGAATTACAATCGATTATTAATAGCCTATAAATTACTTTAGTATAGAGTATTCAAGATCAGTAATAAGTAATAACGTTGAGTTAACTGTCAATGATAGTCTATAACTATAAGATAGTTTGTATTAGTTTCATTCACTCCAATAGGTCTAGTTTTGAACATTATTAAGCTTTAAATTAAAAACTATCAATTATTAGTGTAATAGATTTATTAGTTTAATGTATTCGAGGTCACTAATAAGTATAAATACATAATATCATATAAAATGGTTATGATTACTTGATTAATCTAATTCACTTTATTATAATAAGTTTCAATTATCAAACTTAGAAATAATTAAAAACAAATGTCTCATTTGGAATTTGCATAAATTCTCTCTCTAGTAACATATTCTAAATTTCTAATAATTTAATTACAAGCCTAAAAAGAAATCGAGAGGATTACTCTGAATTTGAGGGACTATTAGTTTAGTGTACTCAATAACACTATTGTCTAAGTATGTAATAGCCTATAAGATAGTTTAGATTATTCTTATTCATTCAAACAAATCGAGTTTCGATTATCGAGTTTTAATATTCAATCAATTATCAAAAGTAGCAACATGATGCATTGTTAAATAATAGTCTCATATATATATATATATATATATATATATATATATATATATATATATATATATATATATATATATATATATATATATATATATATATATATATATATATATATATATATAACTAATTGAAATAAATTGATCTGCTATATCTGATAAAACAATCGGTAATTATTTTTTGTAAGTAAATGAGCATACATCAATTAAAAACCCAACTATTAACTTATTTCGATATTGACCCGATCAATAGTTATCCGTAACCGATAACTACTCGAATAATAAAGCTCGAACCCGATCTGTACCCGAAAAAACCGAACCAATTAGTAATCGAAGACAACCCGAGACCGATTGACACTCAACACGAACTTCAACCGACACCGAACTGATGCTAACCCGATAGCTTGAATAACCGATCTCCAACCGAACCGTGACTAACCGACTCGACCCGAGTGTGACCCGTTGTAATACACAGCCGAAAAAAACCGATCCAAAATGCAACCGAACCGAATCGCACCCGTCCGAAACCGACCCGATCAACCGAATGAACACCTCTAATTAGCATAAAGTTCCAATAGTTATTACTAAAATAGGAACTACTGCTGACTGCTTAAGGGAACAGAACCTATTATTAGTAAATGAGAACAACGGTTATTGTTGTTATAACCGTGTACTTGATTTAATCAAGTTTCATGCCTACTTTAAGGAGATAACCGTCTGTTGGTTTAAATCCACATTATGCCCATGATCATTTTGGATAAGGAATAATGGATTGGATTATTCCATTTTATTAGAGATTTTATTTTTTATAAATAGCTATTGAATTCGGCTGTTCCTAAGTATCCAACATATGAGCTTTGTTATTTTCATGCGATTATTTTTGGAAATTTACAAGAAAT
>NC_080059.1:18256645-18271645 GCF_026212465.1 Amaranthus tricolor | reverse complement strand
CCTCAAAACAAGTTTCTTATTATTAATGTACTCAACAATACATCAATGACAAGCTTTACAACCTTTGAGAACACACACATAAAGTAAAGATTGAACCTTTAATGTCAATCTCTCAATAAACATACTAATACAAGGAAGAACTCTATTGGTGACAATTTGTAGTTGCTTCTAATGTAGTAGCCTCTCACACAATCCTAATGATCTTCTAAGACTTTCTTTTATAGTCCTACAAAATATTAGAAGATCTAGGATAAAACCTTTAAAGCCTAAGAAAACGTATAGTAAAATAGAAACTGTTGACATTCTTGAGCTGTACACCGCTTGGTTGAGCTAGCCCGCTCAATGCAGTCAAGCAAAGAGATCAGGAAGATTTTGACTTTGCTCGAGGACCCGTCTTTGTCTTGAAACATTTCTCTCGAGCCTTGCATTGATCAAAGCACTCCATGCCTTGCCCAAAGCTCTCCAAATCATCAATATTTATTAATCACTTCATCAAATGATCCAAAGCTAATTCCCCCATACTCCATTGAACATACTTCATCACTTTCAAGTGTACATGCCATTAAGTATGCTACAAGATGATCAAAGCCATTTCCATTATCATGAAAGTTGTCTCTTACTTTAATAATCTCCATCTCAAGACTAAATCTCTCATTATCATTGTGGCGGCATAAGAAACCACTTTCAATTTGTAATACATACAAGTTGCTCTCACTCCATCTCCCTCTCATGAGCACCATACTCCCTCTAATGACCTTCAACAACCCACCACTAGCTTTGAAGGTGCATCCCTTAGACTCCAATCTCCCAAGTGAAATGAGGTTCCTCTCAAGCTTACAAACATATCTGTCCTTACGTAGCTTCCTCTTGACACCATCATGTTTCACAATAACCACTTCATCAATACCTTCTGCCTTCACCTTCTCATCATTAGGTAAAGTGACAAGGACTCCATCACCATTTATAAGCTTAGAAAACTTCTCTTTCTCACAACAAATATGAAATGAGCAACCAGAGTCAATCACCCACTCCTTACTATGAGTCACTCCCTCATCAACTAGAAGTACGCCATCATAGTCACTATCATCATCTACAAAGCCTTGAATGGGCTCTCTGCTATTCTCACTATTTCTTATTCCACTTCACATGTCTTTCATTTTCTTGAGGTCCTCCTTCATCTCCTTTTACATTATTTGAATGTGCACCTTCTTCTTATAATAGTAACACTCCTTGTTACTATAGTCACTTCTCCCTTGATACTTCCCCTAGCTTAATAACCTTTATCCGTAGTTCTCTGTCTAGATACCTCACCAAACAATGCCTCACTACTTCCATTCTTTTCCCTATCATGCCTCTCTATAAACCTATTATTCTCCTTCAACGCTACCAAGGCTTGATCGAAATATGATAGATTCTCTCCCAATAAGCAAAGTTTAAAATATATTATTATAGCTCATAGGAATTGAAGCCAAAAGTAGTAGGGCTTTCTCTTCATTGGAAAGCTTCTTATTGGCATTCAACAATATATTAGGACACCAATTGGTTGAATGTGTTGATATGGACTTGAATACTTGTATCATCCTCCTTCATGAGTTGATACTAGTCCCATCTCAAGCAAAGGTTATTGGTAAGAGAATTTAAAGCATACACCGCTTGAAGTTTCTCCAACTACACACCGGGGTCGATCTCCTTCAAGTAATTATACTTGATTTTGGGTGCAATGGCAAGCCTAATAGTGCTCATAGCCTTAATCCTTATGGACACCCACTTTCTGCCGTCTATTGGTGTTGGTATGATTCTCTCAAGTGCATCATCAATCCCTTGTTGCACCAAAAAGTCCACAATGGAGCTTTTCTACACCGAAAAATTCATTCTTCTATCAAATAAGAACTCATTTATCCATCAAATGATAGAATATGATACCTTGCTCCATCTCCCATCTTGTTTATTCACCAAAATCCTTACCTTCACCCACCAAACTACCCAAAAATCTCAACTAAAGCTCTGATGCTAGTTGAAATACAAAGGTTTGGGATGTCTGGGAAGAATAAACTAGGTTAACAAATGCACAAGAACATACCAACAACAATTGGGAACAAATAGATACCTTCCACTTAAAACAAGTTTGTTATCATTATTATACTCAACAAAACATCAATGAAAGCCTCACAACCTTTGAGAACACTCACTTAAAGTAAAGATTGAACCTTTGATGTTAATCTCTCACAAAACACACTAATACAACGAAGAACTCTCTTGGTGATAAACCCTAGTTACTTCTAGTGTATTAGCTTCTCACACAACCCTAATGATGTTCTAAGACCTCCTTTTCTAGTTCTACAACATATTAGAAGACCCGAAGACAAAATCCTTAAAGCCCAAAGAAACATGTAGCAAAACAGAAATTGTCGACATTCTTTAGTTGTACACTGCTCAGTCAAGCAAGCCTGCTCGACCAAATCGAGTGAAGACATTAGGAGAATTTTGACTTTACTTAAGGACCTATCTTGGTCGTGCAACATAGCTCTAGAGCGTTGCCTTCATCAAGGCATTACATGCCTTGCCCAAAGCTGTCTAATCATCTATATTAATCACTTTATCAAGTGATCCAATTGTAACACCCCATTAAAATATCATCTAAATAAATTATTATTTATAAACTTTAAGTCGATTATAATATACAAATGTGTACATGTTAATTCGTCATCATTTAAGTTTTCATTGTGCGCGTGTTTCGTCACGTAACAAGTTTATCGCGTAACGATTTTTGTGGCTTACAATTCAAATCAAACAACTAATTATATAAAAAAATATAATGGAAGTATAAAAGGCTGGCTGGTGTTGGGAAGTTTGGAGGAGTTCATGTAACTCCTTCCTTAATGCAATGTTATGGGTAATTAAGTTTAGGCATTAACCTTCATAACTTTTGCCTTAACCTTTCACATGGATGTTTGATTACTCATCCATTTCATTCCAAATTTCATCCATTTTATTTAAAACATAGAGATCAAAAGCGAGAAAAACTATTTAAAAAAAAAGTTTATCCATTTCATTCGAAATTTAGAGAGAAAAAGGGAGAAAAAAGAGAAAAAAAATTCTAGGGTAGGTTTTAGGTGTTTGAGTTCTAATTCAAAGCCTTTTATCATTAATTTGTAAATCTTCATGAATTCATATTTCTTGAACAAAAGTTTTATTTGTTAGAAGAATTTTGTTTTACCTTTATTTGATTTAATTTTCATGATTCTTTAACAAAATTTCAATTTATTAGAAGAATTATGTCCATCCTTATAATTAGTGTAGTTTCAATGAATCAATAATTCTTTAACAAAAACTTCAATTTGTTAGAAGGATTGTGTTTATGCTTTTATTTGATATAGATTTCATGAATTCATAATTCTTTAACAAAATATCAATTTGTTAAGAGAATTATGTTCATACTTTTATTTGATATACATAGAAAAAATTTGTATAAGCTATAAACATGTTATTTTAAAATATGTTTACATTTTGTTTCACAATTGTATATGATGATGGAATATATATATATATATATATATATATATATATATATATATATATATATATATATATATATATATATATATATATATATATATATATATATATATATATATATATATGTATGTATATATATATATATATGTATGTATATATATATATGTATGTATATATATATATATATATATATATATGTATGTATATATATATATATATGTATGTATATATATATATATATGTATGTATATATATATATATGTATGTATATATATATATATATGTATGTATATATATATATATATATATATATATATATATATATATATATATATATATGTATATATATATATATATATATATATATATATACATACATATATATATATATATATATATACATACATATATATATATATATATATATATATATATACATATATATATATATATATATATATATATATATATATACATATATATATATATATATATATATATATATATATATATATATATATATATATATATATATATATATATATATATATATACATATATGTGCATATGAATATTTTGTTTTATGAAACTATTTAGATTGATTGAATTATTTTGATTGATGAGTGATAACATGTGTTTTCATATTTTATGCATTGTGATTTAAAACCGTTGAATTATGGAATGAGATAAAAGGAATTTATGTTTTAAAAAATTAAATAAATTTCGGACATAGACTTTATACCTTGGGAACTTGCCTAAAGCCTTTGAGGTTTAGGTGCGTTTCGTTTGTCGTTTCGGTTTCTTTGGATTTAAAAGTTTCGTAAACACTAAAATTAATTTAAAATAAAAAATGGGCGTTAAAAATTATGAAATTTGGTACCCAATGTAGTTGATTCCTTTCGGACAGAGTGGTTAAGTCGGATATTCTGTTTGGAATTTGTAGACTTTCCGAAATGGGCTGTAAAGTTTCTAGTTGTTTTTGAAATTAAGTGTAACGGCCCGGTTTAAGTGACCGGAAAATCATATGAAAACATGATTCCGGTTCACAAACGGACACAAAAGAAAATTCACCTTTACTCGGATCGTCAACGTTCCAACGGTAAAAGGAATATGGTCAACACAGGAAACAACGCCAAGCAAAATAAAACAAGTCAGCGGAAGTCTTTACATACAACTCAAGAGCCCACAGGCCTCTAGACTAGCTAATAGTTGTACGAGATAAAAAGAAAACGTCAAAAACTTTGGTTACATAAACTGAGTTATTTCGACTCTTTACAAAGTATGTCTAGATTTGATGGTTACGGGTTCTAAGCTGAATCCTCACTCCAGCCCCCTCCTGCAGTCAACCTGCTGCACGTCGTATGATAACACGTAGCAGGTTTCAAAGAACAACCAATACACGTCAGAGACTTCATACATATATTAAACAGGTTGAATATAAGCATTTTGTTTACCCTAGCATGCAAAGGCTCTAATACATATTCTTTATTCAATATTTCCAATCTTGTAACGTTGCCCGTCCTGTTCGGGTCGTACAAGTATAATTTCAAATTTGTTTTGGTGGAATACACTTGGGAAAGCTAATCCCAAGGCAACCACCTACCTAAGACGTTGCCCGTCCTGTTCGGATCGCCAAAGGCTAAAGTATGCATACCCCCATGGTGACCGTAATGATCCACAACTGCCATGGGAAAAATAATTTATAATATTCCAACCATTTGTTAACCCTTTTGGGTAACATAACCAAACGTCAACCCTTCTAGGTAACAAACACATAAATTCTCAATTTACACTTAATTATTTCATATTATTTGAGGTGTCTAATCCTTATGTGATTACAAATGCCTCGATTAGGAATAAAACAACATTACTTGCACAACCATATAAACAGTATGGTCTAAGCGTGTACCTTTGAACGCTGCAAACACACGTTGTTCAAGCACAACTAGAATTTCGCCCTCTTATGAAACGAGGTCCTAAATAACACACACACAAAACGATCACGTATTAGACCGTGTTTAAACATTTAATCCACTCAATACCATTAAAATATAACTAAGACTTGATAATTTCAAATGTTTTCATCAAACTCCCAATAGTTCCAAATTTTTTTTACATTCTGACCAGAAACTTTTATGGCCATTTCGGACAGTTTAGAAAATTCAAATTAAAAATCTGACTTCACCGCTGCGTCCGGAACGCATCAATTACCTTGGGTACCAAATTTCATAATTTCTAGCATCCAATTACTATTTTTAATTATTTTAAGCGTTTTAACGAGTTTTAAAACGCATCGGTTAAATAAAACAACAACGAAACACACCCAACGCTCGGATCGGGGCGCCACTATCGAGGCAGCAGCTGCTGTCCAAAATTCCTTTTACTTTAATTATTTTTATTTTATATATTTTTTTTCTATTTAAATTATTTAATCCTTTTTAAATCTCATTACCAAGATACACTTAACCGAAACCGAATTTACATTCTACTAAAATAAAACAAACAAAACCAATTCTCCTATCACACAACCACTTGATATTTCCACACATCTAACAATACACAAAATCCCATCAACAATCTAAACCATCATCAAAAACATAAAGCTAGCAACTTAAGACATACTCATCCACAAGATCCTTCAAGAGCACTTAAAATTTCATAAACCATGATAATAAAATTAAATACTTGATTCTCTTATCAAATTAAAATTTTGTAGAGAATCATATATCATCATTTTTGAATCAAAACATATATATAAGGACAATCCTTTAAACAAATAAAATTTTGTTAAAGGATTTATAAACTCTTGGATACCTACATTACTTAATTCATACACTTAAAATTTCTTCTAACAAACTAAAATCTTGCTAGAGAAATATAAATCGTAAAATAAATCCATTTTAACCTTTGAATAGACTTTATTCTTATAACAAATTTAAACTTTGTTAAAGAATGAAAATCAAGGAAAATTTTATATAATAGAAATAGGATTTAATCCTTTTAACAAACCAATTTTATCAAATGATTATTAAAGAAAACTTATATAAAATACTCAATCCTCCTAATAAGTCATAGGATATCATCATAAAAAGAAAGAAGATTATGTAATCTCATACTAAAATTTCTTATAAATAAAAATAGTAATTAATAACTTAACTTACCCTTTGATTAGAAGATTGGATTGAGCAAAGAAAATGTTTTTTTTTTCTTCTTGAGTGTCGAAACCAAGAACACAAAGGGAAAAATTTCTGAATTTTTTTCTCACTAAGAAGATTAAAAATGTGATTAGGAATGTGAGGAATTCAAATTGAAGCTTAAGGATTAATAGGGAAATTAAGGTCCAACTTAATTACTCCTAATTACACCATTATGAGAGGAGTTACAAGACTCCTCCCATACTCACCCAAACCGGCAGCCCTTCACCTCCCTTCCATAATTTTTTTTTATTAATTGAGTAATTATTATACTTTTGTTAAAACAGCAAGAAACGTCATGCGATAACATCGTACGCGACAAAATTTGTTACCGTTAAAATTAAACCTACTTTATTTCTTGTAATTAACTATGTAAAATAATATAATTTAATATTACTTATTTATTTTATTTTATTATATTTTATTTATTTTTAAACCCGATAAATTACGGGGTGTTACAGACTACCCCCCTTCAAAGAAGTTACGTCCTCGTAACTTGTGTGGCAACGGAAAACATAGAACACACATGCTATCATAACTATAACTCCACATCATAACTCATGAGTAAAACACAACTACCAAATCAAAGATTTAACATTCCTCGCGCGAAATTCCTATCGCCCTCTACCCCCCTTAAGAAGTTACGTCCCCGTAACGCTACTGACCTGAAAAAGGTGAGGGTACTTTTCTCGCATAGCGTCTTCTGTTTCCCAAGTAGCCGCTTCACGCTCGTGATTTGACCACAGGACTTTTACCATAATTATATCCTTCCGTCGAGTGCTACGGACCTTCTTGTCCAAGATTCGAACCGGTTGCTCTGGGTAAGACAAAGATGCATCCAAATCTAAAGGTTCAGGATCTAATACATGAGTGGCTACGGCATGATACCGCTTTAGTTGAGACACATAAAATACATCGTGTACCTTCTCTAAAGAGTTTGGAAGAGCTAACCGATAAGCCACTTTAGCCACACGTTCCAAAACTTCATACGGCCCTATGAATTGAGGGCTCAACTTTCCCCGAGCACCAAAACGTACTACTCCGCGCATGGGTGATACGCGAAGTAACACCTGTTCTCCCACGGTGAACTCCTCTGGCCGTCGTTTCAAATCAGCATACGACTTTTGGCGATCCTGTGCCGCTTTCAAACGATCCCTTATCAATCGTACCTTCTCATTCATCTGAAACAACAATTCAGGTCCTAAGGTCACCGCTTCAGTGAAATACGTCCCAATAAACCGGGCTACGACAACGACGCCCATACAAAGCCTCGAATGGGGCCATCTGTATAGAAGCCTGATAACTGTTGTTGTAAGAAAACTCAACTAGATCCAAATGTTCATCCCATGACCCTTGCCACTCCATGGCAATAGCGCGTAACATATCTTCCAAAACCTGATTTGTTCGTTCTGTCTGTCCATCCGTCTGCGGATGAAACGACGTACTATAGAGCAACGTTGTACCCATTGCCTGTTGCAAGGTTTGCCAAAACTGTGACAGATATCGTGTGTCTCTATCGGACACAATAGTACGGGGTACACCGTGGAATCGTACGACATACTTAATGTAGGCTCGTGCCAATTGTTCCATTTCCCAGCGACAGTTCATAGGGATGAAACGTGCCGATTTAGTCAAACGATCAACTATAACCCATAACGCATCATTACCTACTTTCGTTCAAGGTGAACCCACAACGAAATCCATAGAGATATCATCCCACTTCCATACTGGTATCTCTAACGGTTGTAATAACCCTCCTGGTCTCTTATGCTCACTTTTAACCTTCTGAAAGGTCAGACAGCGTGAGATATATTCTGCAATATCCTTCTTCATTCCCGACCACCAAAACATTAACTTGAGATCTTGGTACATCTTGTCACCACCCGGATGTACTGAAAATTTCGTACAATGTGCTTCATCCAGGATACGTTCCTTCAAAGATTCCTCCCCCGTCGGTAAACACCAACGACCCTAGAACCTCAAGCTTCCATCTTCATGGACAAGGAATCCCTCTGCTGTTCCTTCCCGTGCTTGGTCCTTTAATTTCAAGAGTTTCGAGTCTTTATCCTGAGAATTCAAAATTTCCTCAAAGAACGAAGGTCGAATAGCCAAGGCATTCAAACATCCCTGTAGTTCACCTTTACGTACCACTTCCAAGTTCAGTCTAGCAAAATCCCGATGCAACTCTTCAACTCCGCCCAAGGCAGACAGCGAGTGATTAGACTTCCTACTCAAAGCATCGGCCACCAAGTTCGCTCGCCCCTCATGATATATGAACTCCAGATCATAATCTGTCATCAACTCTAACCACCGACGTTGTCGCATGTTTAAGTCAGGTTGTGTATAGAGATATTTCAGACTCTGGTGATCAGTGTAAATCCTACACTTAACGCCATACAAGTAATGCCGCCATATCTTGAGAGCGAATACTATGGCGGCTAACTCCAGATCATGGGTCGGATAATTAACTTCATGTACTTTCAGTTGTCGTGATGCATAAGCAATCACCTTACGGTCCCGCATCAGAACACAACCCAACCCTTTCTTCGATGCGTCACTGTAAACAGTATAATCCAACTTAGGGTCTGGTAGAGTAAGAACAGGGGTCGTAGTTAACTTTTCCTTCAAAGTCATGAAGGCCTGTTCGCATTCTGCAGTCCATTCGAACTTCTTCTCTTTCTTCATTAACGAGGTCATGGGCCGAGCAATACGCGAGAAATCCTTAACAAAACGACGGTAATACCCGGCCAAACCTAGGAAACTTCGTACCTCGGTGACGTTCTTGGGTGACGGCCAACTTCGAACTGCCTCCACCTTTACCGGATCCACCGAAATACCTTACTTAGAGACAAAATGACCCAAAAATGATACCTTGTCCAACCAAAATTCACACTTTGACAATTTCGCGTACAACTTATTTTCTCGCAGGGTTTGCAGGACAAATCGTAGATGTTCCTGATGTTCTTCTCGGTCCTTCGAATAGACCAATATGTCATCGATAAAGATAACGACGAATTTATCCAAGTACGCACTAAACACTTGGTTCATTAAGCACATGAACGCGGCTGGAGCATTTGTCAACCCAAACGACATCACGGTGAACTCATAGTGTCCATAACGTGTTCTGAAAGCGGTTTTATGTATATCCCCTTCAGCTATTCTTAGCTGATGATAACCCGATCTTAAGTCAATCTTCGAAAAGATCCCGGCTCTTCTCAATTGATCAAATAAGTCATCTATCCGGGGCAACGGGTATTTATTCTTAATTGTTACCTTGTTTAACTCTCTGTAATCAATGCATAACCTCAAACTACCATCTTTCTTTCTCACAAACAGAACTGGAGCGCCCCAAGGTGAAACACTAGGTCGAATATAACCTTTATCCAACAATTCTTCAAGTTGAGACTTTAATTCCTCCGTCTCCTTTGGAGCCATCCGATAAGGGGCCTTAGAAATCGGTTCAGTCCCCGGTACCAAGTCAATCGTGAAGTCAATTTCCCGTTGAGGTGGCATTCCGGGAATCTCGTCAGGAAAAACATCCAAAAATTCATTCACTACAGCATTATCCTGGGGATCCCCCTCTTTCTTTTCCCCCTGGCTGATATGACATAAATACAAAGGGTGCCCTTGCCTCACAAGCCATTGCAACTCTAAGGTCGACACCAAATTCGTCCTGGGCCCCTTGGGAAACTTCCTATATCTAACGCTTTCCCCTCGTGATCCTTCCAACAAAACTCTCTGCTCTCTGCATTCAATAGTGGCCTTATACCTTCCCAGCCAATCCATCCCCAAAATTACTTCTAAACCTTCCATATCTAACACATACAAGTCGCTAGGAAAGACAACCTTTCCTATTCTTAAGGGTACATCCCTATACAGTTTTTCACAACTGTACAATTTTCCCGATGGTACAGCCACCGTATAAGAAACTTTTTCAAAGGTCCCCAAATTCAATTCGTTTACTTTATTCTTTGCAAGAAATGAACATGTAGCTCCCGAATCAAACAATACATTCACAGCTATAGAATGAATGGAGAACGTACCTGTAACCACATCTGTTGCCTGGTCAGCTTCTCTTGCACTGACCGCAGATACCCTTCCGCTCGCCGGCTGTACATTATTTCCTCCCACCTGATTTCCCCCGTGCTGCATTTCTGACCCTTCCACTCGGTTTCCATCTACCCGGCCTTGTCCACCATAAAAAGGTCGCTGGAATCTCTGACCAGCATTACCACGATTTCCATTCCCGTACTATTGGCTGGCTTGACTACCAGCGTTGTTTAAATTTTGTTGCCGGTGTTGTCCACTCGGATGTTGACTTCTACCTCCTTTCTTTATGTAGCATTCAAACTCTCTATGCCCCCTTTTGTGGCAAAAGTTACATTCGATCAGATTCCCTTCACAATCTTTTGCCGGATGATTTTTCTTGCACCTCCTACAGAAATACTTCCTCTCATTGCCGTCTCGGTCCAATAATGGCTTAGCAGGCTTCGTGTCGTTCCTAATCCCTAAATTCGAATTAGGCCTGCTTCCCTGAAAACTTCCAAAATTCCTTGCTTTCTTCTGATAAAAGCCCGACATATTCTCCAATGCCTGGCCAGAAACTTCTTTCCTCTTCTCAGGAACATTACCCTTCTCTTTTTCCTTTTCTTTCCTTAAAATATTCCCTATTTGTGACGCTCGCTTATACATCTGCTCTAGTGTGTTATATCGGTCACTCTCAATATGTTTTTGAATATCGAAAGATAAACCTAGCTCAAAACGTTGCATCTTTTTCTCCTCAGTGGGTACGTCATCAGGACAATACTTGAGGTACTCCATAAATTTGTGGTAATATTCGTCAACAGTCATACTACCCATTTCTAATCGCGCAAACTCGTTCGATTTATCTTTCCTTACATGCAGCGGATAAAATTTCTCTCGCATGGCCCTTTTGAACAACTCCCAACCAAAATCCCCCTCAACTTGCTCTAATAACCCCGGTCTACTGTTTGCCCACCAGTAGTCGGCTTCTCCAACCAAATAAAAGGCAGCTTGATTGACTTTTAATTCTTCTGGGCACTCTACTACATCGAAAAGTTTGTCAAATTCTCTTAACCAAAGTTCCAGTTCTGACGGTTCCCCCTTACCATCGAAGGTCGAGGGTTTGCTCTGGCTAATCCTTTTGCTCATTTCAGAGGCTAACTCCGACAAAGACTTCTCTCGGGGTGAACTTACATTTGTTAACGCTTTCACCAGATTTCTTATCGTACGGTTAGCATCACTTCTAGACAGTCTCAACCTACAAATTGGAGGCATCTTCTACAAGCAAAAGAAAGGTACAAATCAAAAGAATGTCCTAAGATTCGTAACCTTTGGAGAAAGAACAAGGTTTTGCTGGTTAAACCTAACAGTCGTTTACTTGTTTGTTTATATCCCTAAATATATATATATATATATATATATATATATATATATATATAAGTATTATTATTATTATCATTATTAACGTTATTTTTACTGTTATTATTATTATTATTATTATTATTATTATTATTATTATTATTATTATTATTATTATTATTATTATTATTATATATATATATATATATATATATATATATATATATATATATATATATATATATATATATTTATATATATATATATATATATATATATATATATATATATATATATATATATATATATATATATATATTTTCGAGTTGAAATGCTTAAAAAAGGAAATTACGTATACAATGCATAAACTTACAACACCAAAAGAAACAGCAAGCACACTTCAATATTCTATAGATATCTTTTGATACATCGAAAATTGCCTCATGCAAGAGTTTACATTATTACTTTATTATTTATTTGATTAAAAAGATACAACTTAAAAATAATTCAAGGAAAGATGCGAAAACAAAAAGAACATCTAGCGCCAAGCATCCCAAGCGTCAGCACCCTCATCGTAACTTGCTATATCGAAGTCCTCATCATCCCCGTCTTCTCTAGAATCAGAGCTGGAATTCGAATACGACTCTTCTGATTCACTACCACTATTTCTAGGGCTGCTTAATTGTAAATCCTCTACCTCCTCTTCAGGATCTTCCTCATCAGACCACCTCCTATCAAACCCAACCTCAAAGCCATATAAGTCGTAATGCGATCCCCAGTTCTCTCTCTCATCATCGCTGGAAATTTCTATATAAGTAGGCAGTTCACGACTAGGCTCCCACATCTCAATATCACTCTCTGCCTGAGCCTCGGTTTCCACCAGTGAGGAATCAGGAAGGACCTGCTGCCTTAAAGGTTCGAAGGTCACATCGGTGCCGCCCGATATTGGAGGCTCGCCCTTCCTCTCCGGTTCTACACTCTTCCTAGATTCAGACAAACGGTGTAACCTATTTAGGTCCAAATCTACATCGTAACATACTCTATCGGCTTTTTCCTAAACCATAAGCATCCTCTCCCTATAATCTAGGATACTTTCACCACTCCTTATTTTCCATATGTCAGCATTGGAGACTTCCCTCCAGACAGTTTCTGGGTCAAACATCGGTACCTCTCTCGATTCACTGGGGGTGTGTGAGTCCATAGGTGTCTTTCCCGTATTCATATTCCTGAACATATACACATAACGAAAAGGAATCAAGTAAGTAAGAAAATTGATAACTGAGGACACCTAGAACACTATATAACCCTAATGGTCCAAAGCCAGCTACATCACAACAAACACATTCAACGTTTTTTTTTTTTTTTTTATCAAATTTGACCATTCCCCATCTCTCATTCCTAAGGTCTGATATTCCTTTAGCTCCTAGGGAACGTTGGCTCTGATACCAATTGTAACGGCCCGGTTTAAGTGACCCGGAAAATCATATGAAAACATGATTCCGGTTCACAAACGGACACAAAAGAAAATTCACCTTTACTCGGATCGTCAACGTTCCAACGGTAAAAGGAATATGGTCAACACAGGAAACAACGCCAAGCAAAATAAAACAAGTCAGCGGAAGTCTTTACATACAACTCAAGAGCCCACAGGCCTCTAGACTAGCTAATAGTTGTACGAGATAAAAAGAAAACGTCAAAAAATTTGGTTACATAAACTGAGTTATTTCGACTCATTACAAAGTATGTCTAGATTTGATGGTTACGGGTTCTAAGCTGAATCCTCACTCCAGCCCCCTCCTGCAGTCAACCTGCTGCACGTCGTATGATAACACGTAGCAGGTTCCAAAGAACAACCAATACACGTCAGAGACTTCATACATATATTAAACATGTTGAATACAAGCATTGTGTTTACCCTAGCATGCAAAGGATCTAATACATATTCTTTATTCAATATTTCCAATCTTGTAACGTTGCCCGTCCTGTTCGGGTCATACAAGTATAATTTCAAATTTGTTTTGGTGGAATACACTTGGGAGAGCTAATCCCAAGGCAACCACCTACCTAAGACGTTGCCCGTCCTGTTCGGGTCACCAAAGGCTAAAGTATGCATACCCCCATGGTGACCGTAATGATCCACAACTGCCATGGGAAAAATAATTTATAATATTCCAACCATTTGTTAACCCTTTTGGGTAACATAACCAAACGTCAACCCTTCTAGGTGACAAACACATAAATTCTCAATTTACACTTAATTATTTCATATTTTTTGAGGTGTCTAATCCTTATGTGATTACAAATGCCTCGATTAGGAATAAAACAACATTACTTGCACAACCATATAAACAGTATGGTCTAAGCGTGTACCTTTGAACGCTGCAAACACACGTTGTTCAAGCACAACTAGAATTTCGCCCTCTTATGAAACGAGGTCCTAAATAACACACACACAAAACGATCACGTATTAGACCATGTTTAAACATTTAATCCACTCAATACCATTAAAATATCACTAAGACTTGATAATTTCAAATGTTTTCATCAAACTCCCAATAGTTCCAAATTTTTTTTACATTCTGACCAGAAACTTTTATGGCCATTTCGGACAGTTTAGAAAATTCAAATTAAAAATCCGACTTCATCACTGCGTCTGGAACGCATCAATTACCTTGGGTACCAAATTTCATAATTTCTAGCATCCAATTACTATTTTTAATTATTTTAAGCGTTTTAACGAGTTTTAAAACGCATCGGTTAAATAAAACAACAACGAAACACACCCAACGCTCGGATCGGGGCGCCACTATCGAGGCAGCAGCTGCTGTCCAAAATTCCTTTTACTTTAATTATTTTTATTTTATATATTTTTTTTCTATTTAAATTATTTAATCCTTTTTAAATCTC
>NC_080059.1:18249145-18251645 GCF_026212465.1 Amaranthus tricolor | reverse complement strand
TACTTCCTAGACCTTCTCTTCCTTTTCTTGGAAGGTTTGGATTGTCCAGGGGTAATTATTTCATCAACGGTTGGATTGATTGTTTGTATTGGAGTGGTCTCAGCAATATTCACATCAATATTTTGACCCTCACCAGTAACTTCATCATCTCCATTCTTTTCACCCTCTTTATCCTTCTCCTTAGCCTCAGCCTCTTGAGGTACAGCAGCATCACCATCATCGACCTCTTCTTCTACTACCACATCTTCTACTACCATTCCCTTCATTTCTTTCATAAAAGAGTCTAACATAAAAGTAAGAGTAGACACTTTATCATGTAATGCCAGTAGGGAAAGAGTGGTGTGTTCCTTGATATGAGGTTCAAGACGTGTAAGCCGTTTACCATGAATCTTTTGAAGATCCTCTTTATCAGTTGAAGACAAATTTGAGTACAACTCATATTTGCCATCCACTTTGAAAATACCAAGAGGCGGAAGAATTTCAGTAGATAATGAAATTGGACCAGAACAATCCACTTCCTCTAAATCAGAGAGTAGATTAAAATGATCAAAGATCAATGTTAAAAGATTGGCATAAGGAAGAGAGCAATTGCGAGAATGTGAGCAACAAAATCGCATTGTGGAGAAAATAATAGAAGAAAAATCAACATTTTTCAGAGAAGCAATCTTCACATCAGTATAAGATGAGCATCAGTAACCAATTCACAAGAAGTGTTGCGAGAGAAAACGGTTCTTACAAGAATGTAGTGTAACAATTTACCATTTAAATTCAAAGCATTATGTGTTAACTGTTTAGTAGAAGAGAAATCAGAATAAGATTCAAGTATGAACATATCCCTAGCATTTTGTAATGCCAAAATATTAGGAGTTTGATCATCAGATTTATGAGAAAATTTGAAAATGTCATTCATTAGGGTTTTTGAAATCACAATCTCTTGACCCTTAACAAAACTTCTTAAAGCATGTTCTCCTTCAATCATAACAAAAGATAAGTTTGAATAGAAAACTTTCACAAGAGTTGGATAGGTAGTAGAACCAGGACTTAATAACATACCAGGAGTAGATTGAATAAAAACAGAGATTATTTCAAAGTCTTCAAACAGAAAGAAATTATAATCAAGTATATCAACAAAGGAAAGTAATCTTTGTCGAAAAATATCAACCCATCTCCCATAAGCAGTATGATTTTCGAACCATTGTTTAGGAACATCAAAAGTGTGTAATGGTGAAACAACAGGGGTTATAGGTTCAGCCATTTGTGATTTAGATGATTCTCCTTTTTCGGATTTTGAAGAGGATCTACTCATCCTTCTTTTAGGTGCCATTGAAGTAGAGTATGAAAAGCTTGAAAGGGAAAGTGAAAGAGACGGTTTTGAGAGAAAATCAGAAAAAGATTTTGTGAGTAAATGAATGAGTAAAGCGTTTTACTCTCTTTTGAAGGAGTATAGTACATGCATTTGTACTTTCATTAAATTGATTGATTTGACAACACAAGAGAATGCAAAGGGTGTGTGTGTGTGTGAAGCTTGACCGGTTTGTGCATCATGGTGAACAAGCATTTGATTTTGGTTTTCAACCGTGAATATGTGGAAATACAATTATGAGATTAATTGAATTTATTAACCAAAATAATGAACACAATTTTAACGCATTGATGATGTTCACAACTAATCGAAACAAACAATTTTGTTTAAAAAAATAATTAAATATCCTTTATTAATTAAAGGTATTCAATTATAAATCCCATATTTATAAAACAAATAATAATAATTTTTTTTTAAGAAATTGAAATCAAATTTTCAATTCTCAAAAATATGCATAAACACATATATGATCACAATAATACGTAATGCTCCCCCTTAATACATACTTGGTTTTTTTTTTTTTTTTTTTTTTTTTTTTTTTTTTTTTTTTTTTTTTTTTTTTTTTTTTTTTTTTATGTAATTAACGTCTCAATCCTTTTACTCATATGCCATTACTCTAAGATATTACTCTTTGTTACAACTCCCCCTTAATTCATGCAACATCATTTAGCATGCCAAGTTCCATACGTATATAAGCAAAACGATCAGCACTTAAAGGTTTTGTAAATATATCCGCTAATTGATTTTCAGTAGATATAAAAGATAAAGAAATATTACCTTTTTCAACATGATCCCTTATAAAATGGTGACGTACCTCAATGTGTTTTGTACGAGAATGTTGCACAGGATTCTTTGTAATACAAATTGCACTTGTATTATCACATCTTATTGGTATGCCTTTGAAATCAATTCCAAGGTCTCTAAGTTGTTGAGCAATCCATAAAATTTGAGAGCAACATGCACCGGCAGCTATGTATTCAGCTTCAGCTGTAGATAAAGCAACTGAATTTTGCTTTTTAGAATACCAAGAGATCAATGAATTTCCCAAGAACTGACACGATCCTGAGGTGCTTTTTCTATCAACTTTATATCCAGCATAATCAGCATCTGAAAAACCAATCAAACTAAAATTTCCAC
>NC_080059.1:18227575-18245075 GCF_026212465.1 Amaranthus tricolor | reverse complement strand
AGCTCTTACAATGCTCTTCAAGCCAAAAATAAAAATCTTTCAAACTCTCTATTCACCCCCAACCTTCAACAATAATTAGAAACTTACTTGGAATACTGAAAAATATACTTTTATTGAACTTTTAAAAAATAATTATAAAGTACAAATTTAAACTAGACAAACTAATTGACACTAATTGGATATGGACAACTTTAAATTTAACTACAAAAACCTGAAAATGTAGCTAAGAAAGGTATGATAAACGTAAACCTAAATCTTTTATTTATAAACATAAGTTACTTGCGAGAGACAATCCTTCAAAAAACTTACTTTTTGACCTTAAATAGTAACAAAATTATAGTTTAAATTTAGGGAACTCACTAATAGAGCTTCTAGGGGTAAGGCGGCGAGTCAACGCTTAGAAAGCAGTGACTCTTGGCTTAACTACTCCTTCATTGTTGACTCGCCACTTGGCTAACACCTCAATTCTTCATTCTCATGATGGGCACGCATTGTGACTTGTATAGTTGAGATTGGCGGCGCCACATGAGCTTTGCTTTTGGGCTCGCTTTTTCATCTCTTGCCAGGGGTCTTAGGTCATTTATCTATGACCTCACCCTTCTTATAAATCCATGGTCCTAATAGCCATTGTTTCTCAATTTCACCTTAAAACACAACAAAATTGTAAAATTATGATCGTTGGGTGTACTTACACAAATATACCACCAAACTATGCAAAATGAACATAATACATTGAGCTTGGAGGCAACTAGCCACATGGGTTCTGCTTTTAGGCTCGCTTCTTCATCTCTTGTTAGGGGTCTTAAATCATTTCTCTATGCCCTTAACCCTCTTATAACTCTATGGTCCTAATAATTGCTATAATTTCTTCCATTTCACCTCAAATTGTAACACAATTGTAAAATTATGATCATTGGGTGTATTTACACAAATATACTACCAAATTATGCAAAAGACACTTAATATTAAACCAAAAAAAACGTCGATGTTAAAAATAAATGAAAATAGTTGCACTTATCATCCTAATCTGAAATTGGTCTTTAAGAACACACAAAAATCATTCAATTGATCATATATTCTTGACTGTTACTTTATTCTTTTCTTGGAAATATATAAACAATCTCATACTTCTATCCTTCTCCTTTACGGATACAATTCGTGCTCCCCATGGTGTTGTACTAGATCTAATATAATCCTTCTCTAACAACATTTGTATCTATTTTGTTAGTTCTTCCATTTTAGCCGTTGGCATGAAATAAGGTGCATTTTAGATTGGCCATTGGTCCAACCACATGCATTAAAACCTTTGTAAAATCAATAACCGCAGTAGCAAGCATCCCTTGAATTTTTTTTTAGAAACACATCTATGTACTCCTTAGATAAAAGTATATCTTAGATATTTGGTTATTGTTCCTTTATATGTTGTACATGACACTGGGAACATGCAAACCTTACCTAATACACTTATTCATCTTGATAGTAGAAATGATATTAGACATCGGTTTCTTAGGCAATGTCGAAGGATGTTACATGATCTGGCATGGTTGATTTCCTTTTCTAACTTTGTTTCCTTGATAATCAAGAGTCGTATTTTGATTTCCCTTGTAGTTTCCTCCATCTTTGCTTGAATTCTTATTTGAATAGAAGTTTAGCCTTACCATGCTTCTGATTACATTCAAATTCCTATGCTTTTTTTTTACACAATGCATACATTTAATAAAATTTTTGTATTTAATATGACAATCCCAATTCAAAGCTTTGATTTTTTAGATGTTTCGTAAGTGTGTTCTCCGAACAATATTCCTAATACTATTAAAAGTTCTGATAATATTCGTCTAATGACATGCTTCTTATCTCCAACTTTTAAAAATTGCTAAACTTCAACATTCCTTAAATCTATTTCCTTACCTAAACATTTAAGTCAAGTGTTCTTTGGTATTGAACCATTAATGATATGCTTCTTTTTACGAGTAAAAGGCAACATAATCCATTTGTACGATTATGGGCAACAAGCTAGCCTAAAATCTTTTCAATCCTCTACAACCAATCTTCTAGATCAGTAAGTTCACTCATTCCTCCTCAAAAAAGTTAGAAGAGAAAAATACTAGTTATTTGGCTATTGATGATGATAATTATTCTTCATTGGTGGTTGAGATTGCTTGTGATGACTACAATTGGGTGATTGATTTGGGTGCTTCATATTGGCTCAATACAATGATTACTTCTTCTCTTACACAAGTAGTGACCTTGGTAGTTTTAAATTGAGAAATGATACCACATTTAAAGTTGTAGGCCATTTTTGGAGAGTTTCACTAGTTGCAAGCTAGTTTTGAGAAATGTCAAACATGTGCTTGGTATCATATTGAATCCTATTTTCACAGGTAGGCTTGATGATAAGGGTTACTTTAGGTAATTCGATAATGGTGAATAGAAGCTCTTCAAGGGAAATTTTATAGCATCTAAAAGTAAAGTAAAACTTACTTAATATGATGCAAGATAAGGTTTGCAGACGAGGAAGTAAATGTTGCAGATGATTGATCTAGTGAATTATGGCACAGTAGAATTGGCCATATTTATAAGAAAGGAATGATGATTCTCCCTTAAAAGAAATATCTCTCTGATTTTTCAAGTATTTCTCTTAAATCATATGTTGACTGTTAAGTTGCTAAACAACATAGAGTTGCTTTTCAGTCTCATCCCCCTTTTTAAGAGAAAGAATCCTCTTGATCTTATCCACACTTATGTATGTTAAACGGATGTTACATCCCATTGTGGAGCCCTTTAATTTGTTTTTTATTGATGAATATATTCTTGAAAAGTTTGTTAATTGTTTTGATCAAAACTAGAGGTGTTTAACGTGGCGGGTTGACCTAACAGGTCAAGTGTTAGATCACAGTTTAATGGGTCATTAGCGGGTTGGGGCATTAATTGGCCTTGGTGTAAAGCGTTAGATCGAGTCGGCTCAGATATATAGGAATTAGTTGCGAAAAAAAATTACCACTTTTTTTTTAATATTTTTATATGATATTATTATATACATAGGTGGGTCGACCCAAGGAGCCATATAGTAGAATAATAAAACTACTCTATGAACTTTTAATAAATGGGTCAAAGTGGGTCGGGCTTAAACAAGCTGTGACTTGCCCCTACCCGACTCATTTAAATTTTGATTTAAACCGCCCCAACTCGGCCCGTTGAACACCTCCAATGAAAACCAAGGATTATTTGTGCCTTTATTCATGTACCGACAGATGAGAGGTCTAACCTTGATTGGAAGGCAAAGTTGTGCATGTTTTTAAGGATGTTTTTAAGATGCTTTCAGGTACAAGTTATAAGATATAATTGATATCAAAAGAAGAGATGTTTTATTCTTTAATTAAAGATGACACAATTGAAGATATTAAAAAGCCAAAGCAATAAATATTTTCTCCTTGTTTAGTTACTTTTGATCTAGTTTTATTATACAAGATGACCCATACAATTAAGCCACCAGTTGCTGAGCCATAATTGCAGCTTACTGATGTAAGAAGATCTACTAGAGAGTCATAACCTTCTAAGAGGTACAAAGATTGTGTTAAATGAGAGCCAAAACATATTTCGAAGGCTATGTCATACGAGAAAAGTAAGAGGTGGTACATAGCCATGCAAGACGAAATAAATTCCTTACTTGAGAATCACACTTGTGATCCGGTAAACTTTTCAAATGACAAAACAACACTTAAGCGTAAATAGGTGTATAAGTTGAAGCTTGGAGAAGATGGTCAGCCACCTAGGTTCAAGGATATAATGGTGTCAGAAAGCTGCCGATGCTGTATTATTGCCTGCTCAAATCAACATCCCTCTAAGAGTTTGCACGTTCCACCACTTCTCCGTTCATTTCCAATACTAATCGTGAAACACCATGAGCAGCAGGATGTTGAGGTCCAAACTTTGAAGCGAAAAATTTAATTTATCTGTTTCTAGTAGTCATTGGAAAAAGGAAAGAAAGAAATTTGTGCGAGGCTATAAGCCGAAAAAGTATATTGATTTTGATGAGATTTTCTATCATAAGGTGGATGTGTTCAATCTAAGTTGTACTTAGTTTAGCTTATAATATGAATTTGGAAATGAGCGACATGATGTGAAGATCTACATTTCCTATGGTGATATAGGGGAAAAAATCATATGAAACAACATGAAGGTTTCGAGGTCAAGATAGTGCATAAACTTAGTGTGTCGATTGAAGAAAATTTTGTATTGCCCTAAGCATGCACCCCTATAGCGATACAAGAAATTTAAGTTATACGATAATCGTGCATGACCCATGCCTATCTTAGCGTGTATGTTAAGAAGTTTGGCAAAGGTGATTTTCTAATTCTCTTGTTACATAATGATGATATGTTGATATCATATAAGAAGTACATCAAGAAGGTATAGCAAATTCTGAGCATGTATATTTCATGTGATATGATTAAAACGAAATTGCGGATATCACCGGAGAAGTACATTCAAAATGTGATGCAAAAACTCCACATGAACAATGCTAAGCTTGTGAGTTTACGACTAATAGTGCACGTGAAGTTTAGTTCCGATCATTTTCTTACTAAAGATAAGGATAAGAAGTCAATTTATTTATTAGTCTTTTGTTAAGTAAAAGAAGTTTATATAGCAAAATGAGTTTTTAACCAATAATTTGAATTGATGGCGCAAAAAACAGAAACAAGAAAAAAGCAGGAAAGGAATATGAGAGAGCAGTGAAGGAGTATTAATCACATTTTACCATTTTTGAATGAAGATTTAGGGGTGTTTAGTGTTTGTATTGCCTCTAATATTGCCTGGAAAAGAATTTAGATGTACCTGTTAACGTATTAGTGATTTGTGGTAGGATTTGGTACCACTTGGCATCCCTAGTCTATGGTTTCTTTCCCTCACGTGTTTCCACCAAAATTCTTATTTGTGGAATTTTTATTCTTTTCTTTATCGTGGTTATTTGTGGATTTTATATTCTTTTCTTGATTGAGTTGTTGAATCATCTAACACAAAGGAGAAAGTAAGAAAGTGTAGTGGTGATCAGGGGTGTTCAACGGGCTGGACCCCCATTTTGGAGCCTTTATCCGTCCCATTTTGAAATGCGTTTTGTAAAGGCCGGGTTGAAAATGGACCGGAAAAAAACCAGCTCTATTATAATTAAAATGAAGCTGGCTATAAAAGGGCTTAATAAGGGTTGAAGACGTGCCCTTTAAATAGCATAATTGATAATTATTAGGAAAAATTACATAAAATAATCCAACCTTTTTATGATTTTCCTATTATAATTCCACCTATTGGTTAACCATGAATAATCCCAATTTTACAGGGTATTTGCGAAGAGTAAATTTGGGTAACCCGATAACATGTTATAGTAAGTAATTCACCAAAATTAAACGTAAAATTAGAGAAAATTTTTGAAAATTTACATAAAAGATTCGGAACAGTAAAAATCAAAAACCTTTTTTTACATTTATAGAATTTTTTCGATATTTTATTTTAATTTATCTTTTTTTCAAAAAATAAAAGGAAAAATTGTTGAGAATAATCCCACCTATTGCCCATGAGCTGTGAATAATCCATACTATTGATTATTTCTAAATACTCCAACCTTTGTATATTATTTGCTGACAGCATCCCTTTCCATATTTTAACCAACTATTGTAGGTACCTACCAGCCGTTACACTCACCTCTTCTTCTCCCTTATGGTTTTTCGTTGTTTTAACTTTAATCCTTTTCGGTGGTAGATGCCTATAATAGCCAGTTAAGATGTGAAAAGGAGTGCTGTAAACAAATAATATATAATGGTTGGATTATTTAGAAATAATCAATAGTAGGGATTATTCACAACAGATGGACAATAGGTGAGATTATTTAGGACAAATTTTCCAAAATAAAACTTGCTATAGCAAGTCATCCGGTTACCGGGTGCACTGTAGGAAATTGGCCCCTAAAGTTGAAAATATTCATGGTTAATCAATAGGTGGGATTATTGTAGGAAAATCATGAAAAGCTTAGATTATTCTAAGTAATTTTTCCTAATTATTATAAATGACAATACCAATGAGGATTATAAAAATTTTCTACATTTTAATTATTATAAATTACTCAATGGGGATTTTTTAAGTAATAAAAATGAGCTTGATTCGACTGTGATAGGCTTTCAAAGCCCGGACCATATAAAGCCCATACTAAGCTTAAAGGGCCCTTGTTCAATCCATCCCATATTTACTTAAGCCCGATCCAAACTTTATCCGACCCATAAACACCCAAGCGAAGGTAGTGCTTAAGTTCTTAACATCCAGATATCAAACTTGTTGTCTATTGTAAGAGAATAATATATATTGTTCCAAGAATTAGAATGTGATAAGATAGATATTATATCATTACAATATATGTTGTAGTTGTAGAAAGCCTTTATTGTAAGTATGCACTCAGGCCATTGAAACATGTCAATATTTCTTTTCTATGATGCTTCAAAAAGGTGCTAACTATACATGAACTTATAAGTATAAATGTGATACAGTAAAATCAAATGGCCACAGATTCACTAAAATATGGCAACATCCTATTGGATTCACAATCTTTTGTAGGTTCTCTCCTTTGTAATTTTGGCGACATCCTAACCTTCTCACTCATCCTTTTATAAATTCCAAATCCATTATATATATTACATGTTTCATTCTTTCTTTTATGTAGATTTTAATTTATTCTTTGCTCTATTATTTTAGTATTGGAGTATTGGAAAACAAATTTTAGAGATACCATAAATTTGTAGTCATTTTTTGGAGTAGTAAGAGAGATTAATGCAATGCAATAAGGAGATGAAATGTGATCTTTACTAATGGTTCCTCTTCCAGACTTTATTTTACTATAATTGGTAACTCTGTTACTCTATTCTTTTTTTTAGGCTGTGTTTGAAAATAAGCAATTTATTATAAATTGTAGATTTTAATAATGAATTTATAAAAAAAGCATTTGTGAATGGCAATGTTTAAAAAGTCATTTTCAAATTTTCAATTTTAACCAGTTTTAAAACAAAGGCGGAATTAATTTGTCACATATTAATTTTGATTAAATTTGTATTTCCGAATGAAATCATCGTTTTCTAATGTATCTATCAAATTATATCTATACAATTCAAAACGCTACTGTATGCCGCAAGGGTGGATTATATTGTCCTACTCTTTTTTTTTTTTTTTAAGATATATTATCCCACTCTTGTGCATAGTTTATCATTTTATGAGAATACTAGTAAAATAGTGATAAAAAGAAATGTTCGTAACAAATAAAACTCCCCTTGTCGTATTCTTTTTCTTCTTAAAATACTAAAAATTCATATTGTAGGAGCGCATCACAAGTTTATGTTATTGATCAAGTATGAAGTCCAAATAAAATCAATGGAGAGCCATATAAAATGAAATAGCAATATTAGTGAAGAAACAAAGAATAAAATATGAGCAATGTCTTAAAGGTTAAATTTACATTAGTTCTTCTTTAATTAAACTTATTTAATACATTTTTTATATGATTATATTATTAATATTATTCACTACAACAAATTTTTAACTTTTTGCGATATTAGATTTAGTAATATTAAAAAAATGCCACTAATTTTTATTTTTAATGTAATAATTATTGATTTTTCTTTTGAGTTCCCCTATAAAGTGATTTAGTGACATTTTATTTGGTGTTTAGTGACATATGTAATTGTTACTATAGTCTATAGTGACATTTATGGGAAATGTTACTAAATCTTATATCGCAAAAAGTTTTAGTGAGATCTTTTATTATGTTGCTAAAGAGTCAAATAAATGTCTCTAAATCCTCTATATATACTATTAGAAATTTAAATTAGCGACATTTAAATTAAAGATTACTATATATATCCAACTAAAGGCAAATTATTTAATAGCAATTTTAAAGTGAGCATTGATATCCTAACACTTAGTTATGCAGGGTGTAAGTTAACACACTTCATCGTTTTGAAAGGAAAATAAAATAAATAATACTCAATTTATAGTTATTTTACCTTTTCAAAATAGAGAAACCACTTATTTTTATTACATCATTACCGAAAATAGAAGCAATATATGAGAATGAGAATCCTAACATATAAACCGAAAAAGTGATATTAATTTCAATTGAAATAATATTCTATTTTTATTGCTATATAATTGTTTTTGTTGAAACATTTTCTAAAAATTGGTATTAAGTTTAAGGCAGAGTCAATGAAAGAAGCACATGAATACACATAACATTATAATAGTAGACTCTCTATTTTTAATAGTGTTTTCATTTCATTGGCTTTTGGTCTTCCTACGTGTATTTAATAATGTTGTAGCATCAAATTTAAATATTTGATTTAAATCTCTTACCAAGTAATTAGATCTCCAACGTGTATAGATGTCGAATTTGGTTGTGACTTGGTTGTCATATTCTTTCAAATTGTACTTTTATAACACAATGACACATCTATGCGTCACAATCAACATCATGAAATAAGATATTGTTCAATAATTTATATCTAATCTTAATTAGTGTAAATAAAAAAACAATTAAGACAAAAAAAAAAAGTCATATATTACAACTAAGTCACGACCAAATTTGACATCTTTACATGTTGGAGTTCTAATTATTTGGTGGGAGAGAATAGATCAAATATTCAAATTTAATGTTGTAGCATTATTTAATGCATGTAGGTATACCAAAGTAAATAAAATGCAAACACATTAAATAGTATCGTTCCATATGTTATGTGTTCATGTGCTCTCTTTCATTGATTTTGTCACTAATATCATACTTGAGTTTAGAAAAGACCAAAAATCAACCAAATAAAATTGTAATTAAGTTATAGCTAATCATGTTTAATTATACTAAGGAAAATTTGCTAAGAATAATCTCAATTATTACCTGTTGGCCAAAAATAATCCCAACTACCAATTATTTTTTAATAATCCCAACTATCCTTCGAATTTGTTCAAAATAGACTCCCCCTCCACAATGACCGACTGCTGCAGGTTGCTTGGTAATTTTTTTTTTACCTTTTTTTTAAGTCAGTTATTCTAAATAATAAAATGTCCTTCATCTTCATTAAACTTCTTCTTCTTCATTCATTCTTCCTCCATTATCAAACCCTAAAACTCTCATGAAAAATCCTAACTCATGCTAGAGCTCTAAAAGCTTCATCCTTTTAAGACTCAATGAATTCATCTTCATCTTCTAAGTTTTCAAACCCTAACTCCAAATCTAGAGGTGCACTTTCTGGTAGAAGCTTGAAATGAAGTTTTGGGAAGGTTATTTGAGAGCTCATCAATGGTGGAAGGATAAGAGAGTAAATGGGTTTAGTGAAATTAAAAGAGTAATTTCTTAATTTGTTTTGCTGGTAAAAAAAAGGGTAAAAAAAATAATAGTCCAAATAACCTGCAGTAGCCGGTCAGTGTGGGAGGGTCTGTTTTGAGCAAATTCGATGGATAGTTAAGATTATTAAAAATTAATGGATAGTTGGTATTATTTTTGGCCAACGGGTGATAATTGAGATTTTTATTTTGCTTTGATATTTTAACATATAAAAAAATCAAAGGGTTTAATTGATAGAGGCTCTTTAATTATGTTGCAAATGTATTTTTAACAATGACAACTGTTTATTGCTAAAACCCCAAAAGTTTTAGCAACTATATTTTCTGTTGTAATAAATAGACCTAAAGAGTTACAACGACATATATTATGCAACAATAAGAGTCCTTACCAAAAACATGAAATTTTTGCAATTACAAAAGTCTTTGCCAAAACTTTTGACTATGGCTCTGTTTAGCAACGAAAAACAATTTTTTGCAACAACTTTTAATGTCGCTAACAACTGTTTTTATTATAATTTTAAAAATATTTTGTAGTTCCATATTATCCGTATGAACTTAGTTATTAATTAATTGCACTGCATATTATAAAATTACAAAACATTTTTCAATCAATGCAGTAGGTTCACTATTCTTGAAGTTTGTTGGTGTTAATTCAAAGGTTTGAATCTGATCGTACTAATTCGGTGTAAATCGTCAATGTGAGTTTCTTGGTGTTTTGGTTTTAATTAACATTTTTTTCTTGTTAAATGTAAGTTTTTGATATTAGCAAGAAATATTGTATTATTGTTAAACACATGTAAAGCTACACTGGCTCCGACCCCCAGTTTAAATATGTTTCCTAAGATATATCTAACTTGGTTTCTCTTGCTTAAGTGGATAGTGGTTGGTGGCGTCTTTATACAAGATATATTATGATATATCTTTTAAAACTAATGATTTAATTGATGTTTTATCCTTAATTAAAAAACTTCAAATTTTAAAATAGAACTTAGAATTTTTACTTGTTTTTATATTAAAATTTTATTTATATATGGACTATTTGCCCCCTCAATTATAAAACAAAAAAATGAAAATTGAAGAGTAGTTTTATTGACCAATCTATATCCCCTCGTAATATATTATTAAAGAATACTTTACCTAGATTTTTCTTTAATTTCTTAATATTATAACAATCAATTTAAATTACTCATTGCTAATATTAAAGTAATGGTGATTAGAGTGCACCAATTAAGTCTATGCATTGATGTGTGCATAGAAATCTAGAATCCTATGGGTGAGTTAATAAGTGTGGTGTCTAGGGATGGCAATGGGTACTGGACCCGACCCGGATCCGTGGATCCGTATCCGTTTTCACGGATCTGGGTCCTAAAAATATAGACCCGTCGGATCCGGGTCGAATCCGGATCCTGTTAATTTTTCCGGATCCGGATCCGGATCTGAGAAAAATACCCAGACCCGGACCCGCGGATCTAGAGTACCCGTTTTTTTTTTTTTTTTTTCTATCAGCCTAAGTAAGTAAAGTAACCCTAGCCCTGTTTTGAATTTTGAGTTTGAATACCTTCCTCCCCACTCCCAGTAGCTGTCTGCCCGTCTCCCTCCCTGCTCCCATTTCTCAAACTCCAAACAATCTCCCTCCCACTCTCGCAGTAGTCGTAGACGTCGCTCGCTCTCTCTGTCTCTCATATCTTCAATTAACAAAAACCCATCTTTCCCACAACAAAAAGAACAAAGCTTTACATCAAACAAAATAAATCAACTACATTAAAACTTTAAAAAAAAAAATTAATGATTGAAACTTTCAAGAAAATCCACTTACCTTGAATGAATTTACAGAGAATGCTTGAAAATTGGATCTAAACCGATTAGAGGTCAAAGAATTTGAGTATTGTCTAGTTAATCTAGGAAAAAGATTGAAACAGAGTGGTAAATATTTGGGTTTAAGATTGTAACAAAAAAAGGTTTATTCTTGTTTGTATGAAAAAACAGAGGGAGATTGGATGAATTTATAGTGCTTTTGATTGGTCTATTGCCCTGCAAAAAATTAAAACAGGACCCGTTTTGGACCCGGATCTGGGTCTTGCAAAACTAGACCCGCGGATCCGCGTCCGGATCTGGATCTTGCTCTTGAAAACGGATCTGGATCCAGGTCCACCTGGACCCGGTCCAGATCCGACCCGTTGCCATCCCTAGTGGTGTCAATGTGAGTTTAAGATGATGGTAAATGCATGAAGTTATGAAGAAATTTAGAAATGACAAACATATGAATAATGATGGTAATGAAGCATGATAAATGATACTTAAATGAGGAGTTTAAAAGACTTAGAATCTGATCATGTACGACGTGCTCGAACAAGGCCCAGTGGGTATTCATATTGACTTGAACGAGGCTATAGATCAGAATTAAATAGAAGC
This sequence comes from Amaranthus tricolor, assembly GCF_026212465.1. Taxonomy (NCBI): domain Eukaryota; kingdom Viridiplantae; phylum Streptophyta; class Magnoliopsida; order Caryophyllales; family Amaranthaceae; genus Amaranthus; species Amaranthus tricolor. Next base: position 18,233,297 of record NC_080059.1, on the reverse strand, counting down.
TACTAAAGTCTAATGCTCAAACGAGCAAGATGTTGCTTGAACGAGCACCAGTGTGTGCTGTAGACGGTAGGTTGGCAGAGGCACTACTCGAACGAGCACTATTATGGCTCGAAAGAACAGCTTCTTCAAAGTTGCCTAGGATCCTGTTTTGGTCGATTGGAATACTTGGAGTTGTTTATTGTGCAGTAATTTCTAGCCTATTGTAGATTATCAAACACAAACCCCTCGCCTAAAGACAGCCTATAATCTCTTACTCTAAATTATAAGACTTTGTTGTAATAGTTCTTGAAACTCCATTGTTATAGTATAAACAAAGAAACTACATACCTCCGAGGACGTAGCCTACGTTGGGTAAACCTTGTAAATACTCGTGTTCTTTATTTGCATTTTAATTTCCTTCAAACATTGGTTTTCATTGAAAGAGTTATTTGTTGATAAAGGTACTTTATACCTCGATCTTGGTGATATTAGAGCTTGAGAATTATTCCTAGACTCTAATCTAGGTTACATTTCAATTGATATTTGAGCCAAGTCGTTGTTATGGTATTTGAGAAGTCATTTGTTGGTAGAACAAATGTCTACAATGAAACTAGACATTGAGAAGTTTGATATAGGAGTGTTAACTTCGGCTTATGGCAGGTCAAGATGAAAGCCATTTTGGTCCAATATGGTGTGCAAAAAGCTATTGATGATGTGGATAAAATGCCTTAAAGCATGACCACTATGAGATGAGAAGAGATTCATACAAAGGCACTATCGATAATTCAACTATGCCTTTCCAACGAAGTGCTAAGAGAGGTTGTCAAGGAGACCACAACCAAGGCAATATGGGAGAAATTGGAGGTACTCGACATGGCCAAGTGTGTCACCAATAAACTACTCTTGAATAGTATACTCTACGATTTACGCTTGGAGGAGAGTAAACCATTGAAGCTTCATCTTGATGAGTTTTACTCAATTATGATGGACTTGCAAAACATTGAGGTAAAATTAGATGATGAATACTTGGCTATTTATTTTGTTCATTACCTCCATCTTATAAGCATTTTTAAGAGACTTTAGTTTATGGTAGAGACAACTTGAGTAGCGATGATGTGAAAATTTCTTTAACTCGAAGGGAATTGATCGATTTGGAATTGTCACATAGAGCACCGAGTGGCTCGAGTGATGGTTTTTTTTGTGAAGGGGAGGTGATTGGAGAAAGGTTCCACTAGTGGGAGTGGAAACAAGGGAAAGGGTAGGTCGAAGTCTTGGGGGTTTAACAAAAATAAGACTTGGAACTATTGTAAGTATAAGGCTGAATCAAGAAATATTGTTAGAAATGGAAAAAGAAAAATTCAAGTGATGAGGGGTCTACAGACGGAACTAGCAATGTTGATGCTAGTTACGTTAATGATAGTGATAATGGTGGTGTTTTAGTAGCTAGACATGGGTATAAGGATGGAGATGAGTGGATTCTTAACTCGGGGTTTTCATTCCATATGACACCCAACAAGAGTTTCCTCCTTGCATATGAGAGTGTAGATGGGGGAAACGTGAACATGGGAAACAATAAAATTGTAAGGTGGTTGGTGAAGAGAGTGTACAAATGAGGATGTTTGATGGAATGGTGAGAATGTTGTAGGATTGTAGTCATGTTTTGAGTTTGAAAAAGAATGTCATTTCTTTGGGTTTTTTTGATAAGATCGAGTGTAGAATCACTTGTGAAGGTGGAGTTACGAACGTTACTAGAGTGTCACTAGTGGTGATGAAGGGGAAGATGAATGATTATATGCCCTTAAAGGTTTAACTATCTCCAGCTCGGCAAATATTTTCACAACACAATATCCGATCATGATACAAAACTTTGGCACTTGAGACTTGTTCACATGGGTGAAAGAGATATATATATATAAACTTTCTAAACAAGGATTATTTAATGGAAAGAAGTTTTGGAACCATGGGTTTTGCGAATAAAATGCATTTATGGGAAACACAAGAGGGTTAGTTTCAAACCCGCCATATACAAGACCAAGGGAATCCTTAACTATATTTTTTCAGATTAGTGGGGGCCTTCAAGAAAGCCCTCACTTGGTGGTTGTAATCACCTATTGACATTCATTGATGATTTTTTAAGAAAAGTTTGGTGTTACATTATTAAACATATATAAGGTATTTTTTGTTTTCTTGATATGGAACAAAATGATAGAGAAAAACACTACCAGGAGTATCAAGACCTTGAGAATGGATAATGTTCTTGAATTTGTTGATGGAAAATTTCTTCAATATTGTGCAAATGAAATCGTTATAAGGCAAAGAACTTGTTCAGGAAGGCCACAACAAAATGGCGTTGCGGAAGGATAAATAAAACATTGTTGGAAAGGATACATTGCATGCTAAAGCAAGCAACATTAGGAAGCACTTTTGGGCCAAAGCGGTGGCCCCAGCATGTTATTTGATCAACCACTCACCTCATACTTCCTTAAAATTTAAGTCACCACAAGAAGTTTGGTACAACACTCCAGTAAATTATTCTAGTCTTAGAGTCTTTGGTTGTCCTGCTTATATTCATGCAAATGATGAAAAGTTAGAACATAGGGCTAGAAAATGCACTTTTGTGGTATATGAAGTGGGTATAAAGGGGTATAGGGTGTGGTGTGAAAATTCAAAAAGAACAATTACTTCTAGAGATGTTGTATTTGATGAAAAAAACATGTTAATCTCTAGTGAAGAAAGTCCCTTGAATAATGTTATTGTAGTTTCTATTGTGGCACAAGAGGAGATTTAACCTCCCAATAATACAAAAAAAAATGATGATGATGATGTTCAACAAAGATCTCCTCCTTTGTCAACTACAAGGCAAAATAGGAAGATCGTCGCTTCAAGGAGGTACATTAAAGTATGTGATTATGTTGCATACGCTCTCAACATTGCTAGTGCAGTCATAGGGTTGGATGAACCAAGTATGCACAAGGAGGCTATGACCTCAAATGACTAAAGCAAGTGGATATTCATGACTAAAGCAAGTGGATAGCCATAAACCATGAGGTAGAGTCTCTTGTCAAGAATGAAACTTAGTATATCGTTGAAACACCAAAGAAAAAGAAAATTTTTGGGTGCAAGTGGATATTCATGAGGAAGGAAGGCCCTTCTAATGGTGTCGCCCTCATCTACAAAGCTTGGGTAGTTGCAAAGGGATACTCTAAAATTGAAGGCGTTTATTTTCATGAGGTATTTTTGCCAGTGGTGAAGCACTCTTCTATAAGGGCACTACTAGTTTTGGTGGCGATGAAGGACATGGAGTTGCATCAATTTGATGTAAAATAGCGAAGAAATTTTTATAACTTAACCGGTAGGTTTTGAGATCGGTGCTAAGGAAGGTCATGCGTGTAGATTGAAAGGGTCATTGTATGGGTTGAAGCATTCGCCAAGGCAATGGTAGAAGAGGTTCGATTCTTTCATTATTCCACATGATTTTATTAGAAGTTCTTATCATAGTTTTGTTTATCTTAAAAAATTTGAAAATGATTCTTTTGAATATGATAGTTGTTTGCTATTTTGGTGGTGATTTATTACATGGACAAATTTTTTGTGTTGAATGTTAGAGTGGTTTTGGGCTTTATATTTTCATTGTCATAAGTTCAGGTATGCTTTTTGCCTTGGTTGTTGGGTGTTATGAGTAATCATGGCTATCATTATCAAGCTTTCAAATTGTCTTTTTTGTAGTATATATAGTTAGTGTTATTGCTATTGTCATTCTTGAAGTAATAAGAAATTACTATTGTTAAGTAGAAGTGTTTTTTTTTCATGCTTCCTTATTATTGTGAGTAATTTTGTATGGTGTAGTAAATTGTATTACAACTTGTGATTATCACAAGTATCAAATCAACATCATTATAAGCTATTAAAATTCATTTTTTTGTACAACTGTAAGTAGTTTATGATGTTACATGATGATGTGGTTTTATAACTTGAATCTCATTGGCTTTAAGAAATGATCATAGAGTACACTTTGTTATTTAGTGGATGTCAAAGCTTATTTGATTATTGAGTTAATATGATAACTTAAAAACAAGTGTAGATTGAGTAAGGTAAATTGGTTAAAAGTGTGTTAGAATAATGGAAAGTTACTTTGAATGGGTGAATGATAGCTTGTTGTAGCTTTTAGTTTCACCTAAATGGAGAAAAGTAGGCTTATTAGGTTTACTTCAAACTTGTATGGGTTCCCAGTTCATAATAGGAAGATAGAACTTTAGTTGGGTGATTATTGTGACTTTTTTTCTTGCAGTGACACTTACAGATACGTACTCACAATAATAAACAATTATGTGCATTTTTTCAAAGTAATATCAATATTTTGTTATTGTATGCGTTGTATTAGAATTATGCAGTACTAGAAAGTAAACTATACCATTGAATAGTTTTGAGAGTGGTATAGGTGAATAGAATGAAGGTGCAAGTAGAATATGAGAACAATTTTCTAAGTAGTAGAAAATGAATTATGTTTATGTGGGATTGAAATGATTCTCTTATTGTTGAGTTTTGATTATTCTTAATTGGCGTGACTGAACTGGATTAGTGTTCAGTTGATTTAGTAGTCTATTTGGTGAGATCCTATGGGATCACTATATGGGGGATATGAACATACTTTTGTCATCGGGCACTGGATGGTCGATAAAGCCCCTTGATCGAGGTGTTACTATGCAGGCCTTGCAAACCCTAATATGGTGGCCTCCTCACTGGATTGGTACCTCTAGTGTGTTTTAATTTTTCCCGAAGGTAGGTTCCAAAAGGGTCAAGTGGAGGGGGAATGAGCTCATAGATTGCAATGGGCGCCAGGTTCCCGATAACGCCCATGGTCTTGTCACTAGTGCCATAAAATAAAGAAAGATAAACTATCCTTCAATATTCTTCAAGCGATTAGTAGTTCTGAAACTAAACCGTTGATTTCATAGGAAGTGATTGGATAAATGGTTATAACATTTATTGTAGTCTAGTGTTATTATTTCATGAACTTCTTATGTGGTTGTAACTAGTATAAATTTGTTGATTACTGACACGTATGTGTTTGTTTCTTGTTGTTTGATAATAACTTTCTATGATATTCCGACTATGATGCACTTTGACTATGGTCATTATGTTGAGTAGCAGGAGGATCATTGATTGGCATAGCATGTATATGAGCTTCTCTTGCTCGGCATTGGGGGGAATATGGAGTCTGATTGTAGCAATTCTTATACAATTAGCTTGATGTTTTGTAGCTCATATCATGCTTGTATGAGTTTTGGGTTGAATAATTCTTTTGTATGAATTCATGTGACCTCTTGTATGGTTTGTAGTTTCGTTGCGTAGTTGTTGGTTGTATGGTTTTAAGAATATTTTAGTAGTTTTCAAAACCAATGTGGTAACACTGGCACCACGATGCGTGTTCGAATTGAAGATTGGAGGAGTCGATGATGAATCATTCCGGTCTGGCATATTTGGAAGGTAATGAGGCCTTGAATTAGTTTACGTTACGTTATTTTGTTTACCAGTCCTTGTCACATCCTCAATTTTAGTAGAGATGTTGCAAAATTTCTGCTCACATCTTTAAAGTTAACCTTTGTTGTATATATGTTCTTTTTATTTTAAAGTAGCACTTGAATTTCCTTTCGTCCTTTACGATTTTGGTTTCATTTAAGGGGTTGGAAAATCAAGGGTGTTGCATTCCCTGTGGAAAATAAAAACGCAAAATATGAGCCAC